>NC_056731.1:128857894-128902894 GCF_019279795.1 Protopterus annectens | reverse complement strand
GATTTAGGTCCACCTCTTAATGTGTGAATTTCTTATACTTTGGTACTTGCACTGTGGGAGACAAATTGTATTTTCTGAAGAAAAAAAATGGTCCCGGTATGTCCCCCACCCAAAAGTACAGTTTTGTACCTACCATAAATGTAGATGTTCGAGTGCTAATACAGCTGCAGTCATAACAGATGGGTTCTCCTGCCGTCAGGTGGGTCCTCGGTCGGCCGAATTCCAAAGTCTAGGTCTGGCGTCAGTTGTCGTCGCTTCTTCCCTGACGTCAGTGCGACAGGGGTATAAAAGAACCAGCCGACGCCATTTTCTTCAGTTTTTCTTGCCCCAGATGTCAGGTGCCCCCAGAAGGAAGGCAATACATAAATTTATGCAATAATGCAATGCAATATAATCAAAATACAGTAGTTGCAAGCAAATACACCATAAATGAATACCCCAATCAGGTTGTATGAGGAGGTGTTAGCCAATAGGCCTGTCCCAAGAGGGGAAGGAGGGAGGGAAACCTGGACTGCAGCTGCATTAGCACTTGAACATCTACATTTATGGTAGGTACAAAACTGTACTATGTTCATCGGGCATACAGCTGCAGTCATAACAGATGGGTAGAATCCCAAAGCTAAAAAAAAAAAAAGGGGTGGTAGGCACTAGATGGAACTAGGAGCCAGGATGCCCTGCAAGACTGCAGTGGCAAAGCCTGCTCTAGTTTTGGAGTATAATGGTAGGTGGTAGTGCTTGGAGAAGGTATGCACAGAACTCCAAGTGGCTGCTTCCAAAATATCTTTGGTAGGAACTCCTCTGAGGAAAGCTGCAGAGGTAGCTGTGGCCCTTGTGGAGTGAGATCTGATGCCTGCAGGTACAGTTTTACCATGAAAAGAGTAACAAAAGCATATGCAGTGGGCTATCCATTTTGAGATTGTCTGTTTGGAAATTGGCTTCCCTTGAGCTCCTATAGCATAGGACACAAAGAGTTGTTCTGATTTTCTGAAAGGCTTTGTTCTGTCCAAATAATAACGCAGCTGTCTGTGGATGTCCAAGGAATGTAGTAGTCTCTCCCCTTTGTTTTGAGGATTAGAGTAAAAGGTAGGTAAGTGGATAGCCTGATTCAAAGCTACCCTGGATACCACCTTTGGTATAAAGGACGGGTTGGTTCGTAAGGAAACTCTGTCCTGATGGAAAATGATGAAAGGCTGCACAGCCATGAGAGCTTGTAGTTCCAATACCCTGCGAGCTGAGGTGATAGCCAGAAGGAAGGCTGTTTTCCAGGACAAATACTGCAAATCTGTTGAGGCAGCTGGCTCAAAAGGAGGCAAGGTCAGCTTTTCTAGAATGAAATTGAGGTCCCAAGCAGGTATTGGTTGTTTCCTTGGGGGGTTTATATTCATAGCCCCTCTGAGGAACTGTCTTAAGAGGGGATGAGAGAATAAAGGTGGATCAGTGTTGTATTCTGCAGAAATGGCTGAGGCATGGATTTTGATGGAGGAGAATGAAAGCCCATTGCTTAGCAGCTCAGCTAGATACTGTAATATTTGAGGTAAATTCAGTTTTCCAGGATTCTGGCCCTTTTTCTCATTCCAGGCACAAAACCGTTTCCATTTTGTGGAGTAAGCTTTTCTAGCAGACGGCCTTCTGGCCTCCAAAATGACATCCTGCACCTCCTTGGAGAGTAGGGTCTGTTGTGAAGTTAAGGAATCTTTCATGCGGCCAGATTGAGTGTTTTCAGCTGACTGTGAAGAGTTTTGAAGCTGTGCTGAGTCAGAAGAAGAGCATTAGAAGTAGGGTCCATGGTGGGGAATGCGTCAGGCGCCTCAGGAGTGGGTACCAGTGCTGTCTTGGCCAGTCTGGAACAATGAGAATCATCTTTGGTCTGTCTGCTCTGGTCTTTAATTGAACTTTGGGCAGCAGAGGAAGAGGTGGAAAGGCATAAACTGTCATTGTTGTCCAACTGAAAGAGAGAGCGTCCACTCTCCAGGCCTGTGGATGAAAAGTCCTTGAGCAGAATTTTGTCAATTGGTAATTTTTGTGGGAGGCAAAGAGATCTATGTCTGGCCTTCCCCATGCTTGAATTATCTCTGTAAAAACTTGAGGATGCAACTTCCATTCATGTGGATCTGTCATATTTCTGCTTAGGTTGTCTGCCAGAGTGTTTTCCTTGCCTGGCAAGTACTGTGCTTGAAGTTCGATTTGTAATTCCAGAGCCATGTTCCAAAGTGACATGGCCAGCCTGCATAGGGGTATGAATGGGTTCCTCCCTGTTTGTTTATGTACCACATTACTGTGGTGTTGTCTGTCCTTATCAATAGTTGACCTGGATGCAGAAGGTCTTTGAAAGCTATAATAGCATTTATTACTGCTAGCATTTCCTTTTGATTGATGTGAAGGTGCTTTTCTTTTTGGGACCATTTGCCCTGAATGCACCGATCTGTCATGTGCGCCCCCCAGGCGTAGTCCGAGGCGTCTGTTGTGATGACTTGATTTGCTTGAGGCTTGCAGAGTGTCTCTCTTGCAGGGAAACCTGTGTTTCTCTGGCATGCTTGAGCCCACCACAGAAATTCCTTTTGAAGACATGCAATTAGTGGTATTATTGTTTCCAAACTGTGGCTGTGTTGAGACCATAGGTTTTTCAGGTACCATTGAAGTCTCCTCATATGCAGCTTTGCACATGGGATTCGTAGGATGCAAGATGCCATGAATCCCAGAGCCTGCAGGATTTTTCTTGCAGTCAGCCTGGTGAAATTTGCTAGTTTTCTGAAGTATTGAGTTAGTTGCCCCTGTTTCTCTGGCGTGAGGTAGGCCATCTGGGTGTTTGTGTCCAAGTTAGCACCCAGGAAAATTATTTTCTGAGAGGGTATTAGCCATGATTTCTTTTTGTTGACTGTGTATCCCGGAGAATTCAACAACATTATTACAAAAGCCAGACGTTTCAGAAGTATGTGCTTGCTGTCCGCTTGGATCAGGCAGTCGTCCAAATATGGGTATATTTGTATCCCTTTAATTGCCTACTGCAGACTTCCTGATGCCAGGCATTTCATGAATACTCTGGGTGCAGTAGATAAGCCAAAGGGCAATGCAGAGAATTGATAATGGGTTGAACCTGCAAGAAATCTGAGGTATCTTCTGCAATTTTGTCTGATTGGGACATGCAGGTATGCCTCCTTGAGGTCCAATGTTACCAGCCAAGGCTCCTTGCCCAGCATGGGAAGAAGCTGCTGTAATGTGAGCATCTTGAATTTTGGCACGAGTAAAAATGTGTTTAGGATGGATAGGTCCAAAATAGGTCTCCAATCTTTTCCCTTCCTTGGTACCAGGAATAGTCTGGAATAAAAACCTTGACCTTGTTCTTGAGTAGGTACCTCTTGAATAGCTTTCATGTCCATGAGATCTGAAATTTGTCTTTGTGCCTCTGCCCTTTGATTGTGTGGCAGGTTTGGCATGCTTCTCATTTTTGGAAGGGTGTGAAAATGGAATCTGTAGCCTCTGTTTATAATGTCCAGGATCCATTTGTCTTTTGTGACAATATGCCAATTTTTCGAAAATAATGCCAGTTTTCCGCCTAAGGGTGCTGCCATTTGAGCCTTGCTTGGCATGCAAAGGGGAAAGTCATTGGGTTTGCTTTCTGAATGGCTGCGAACTATCCTCACCACCTCTTTGTGGAGGAGCTTGCCATTGTCTGCCTCTAAACGATCCTTGAGATTGCCCTCTGCCCCTCGGGTGCCTGTATCTACCTCTTTGGGGTCTGTCCGTGGCTGGAAAGGACCAATTTTTGGAAGGCCAATTTCTACTGAAACGTGGAGGTTGCACCTGTAGAAAATCTTTCACTGTTTGCATTGATTTAGCCTTTTCCTCCATTTTCTTTAATACCTCCTCAGCTTTAACACCAAATAATACATCCTTTTGTAGAGGGGCATCTAGTAATTTAGCTTTGACATGATCTGGTAAGGTTTGCTCCTTGAGCCAGGCATGTCTACGTATGACTGATCCTGTAACAGCAGCTCTACATGAGGCCTCTAGAGCATCAAAACCACATTGTAAGGTATGTTTACCCACTTGTTCTGCACTATGCATCAAATCCTGCAACTCCTTCAAGTCTGGTTGTTCAGGTTGTGACATTTTGCTTCTCAACTGTGATAACAGAAACTGTTGGTACTTTAACATATGGAACTGGCAGTTTAATGCCCTCATGGTTAAGGTGGCGAGGTGTATACCTTTTTCCCCACCTTTCTAAAGATCTGGAATCTCTCTCGGAAGGTAATGGATTTTTAGCAGTGGAGGCCTTAATTCCCTTGGGGCCCTGTGAGATAGTTTCTGGGTCAGCCGCATGGCTTTTGTATAAAAATTGGTGTGAGTCAGGAACCCGGTAGTACCTGTCAGGCTTGACTGGGGCTGGAGGTAAAGAGTCTGGGTTAAGGCAGGCCTCCGAATACATATCATCTAGTATGTCTAAGACAGGAGGTATAGCCAGAGGCCTGTGCTGAGGTAGCAAGAGAAAATTCCTAAGCCTTTTCTTGGAGTCCGAGTACTCTTGGCCTTCCCAGTGGAAGTGTTCACTCAAGGTATGCAAGGTTTCCCCAAATGAGTAATCCTCTGGGGGGAGACAGAGGGAATGGACTCCTCTGCATCAGAATCTTCAAAAGGGGAGTAAGAATGTTCCTGTTCATCAGAGTGCTCTGAAATAATGGAGGCCTGGTCAGAGGAGGGGGATTCTTCCGACACTCTGGGCCTTTTGTTCAGGGGGGGGGGTTGAGAACCCCTGATAAGAGTAATTAAATCCTCGGCCATTTTAAGCATCTGTTTTTTAGGCATGGGGCCTGGAGAAGGGCCCTGTGTAGCTTGTCTCTTGGAATGCATGGCTGCTTTAGACTTAGTGAAAGCCTTGATGGAAAAAGAAGAGGAAGGTCTGAAGACAACTTGAGAGGAGGCAGACCTGTCTACATTTTGAGTTTCACCACCTAGAGTGGCTTCGGTATCTGTAGTCGGGGTGTGGGCCGAGGAGCCTGCGACCTCGGGCACAGTAGGCACCGCCAATGAAGTGTCGTCTGTAGGCAGGGGCTGCGTAGGCGCCTCGCTGAGAACTGGACCACCTGTAGTCGGCTTTGGTGTGGTGTCGGTAGAGGCTGCGGACCTCATGAGTCGGTCCTTATCTTTGCGTTTTTTGGACAAAACTGGAGTCAGAATATCCGATGACATAATGTAGTTAAATTTTTTGCCAAAATAGTGCTGGGCGAACTCCGCCCGACGCTTAATGGTGCGTTTGTTGAATGTAGCACAAAAACGACAGACCGAGATGTCGTGGTCTGGGCCTAAGCAAGGAATGCAGAGGGAATGAAAATCCTTATGCGGTATTTGCTTCCCACATTAAATACAATTATTAACTTTGTCTGACATTGGTCTGAGGCAAGAAAAGTTTCCCCAACGGGGTACTTAGCTTTTAAGAAGACTTCGGTTGCAAAATTTTCGTAATTTCAGGAGCTGGCCGACCGGCACTTGTGAATTGCTTCTGCTTCAGGCACCGCGCGGCAAGAAAGACTGAAGAAAACGGCGTCGGCTGGTTCTTTTATACCCCTGTCGCACTGACGTCAGGGAAGAAGCCACGACAACCGACGCCGGACCTAGACTTTGGAATTTGGCCAACCGAGGACCCGCCTGACGGCAGGAGAACCCATCTGTTATGACTGCAGCTGTATGCATGATGAACATCTACCACTCCTTATAGATCCCACTCCAGCTTCCAGCAGCCAGCAGTTTCACCTACAGTGCTTGGACACTGAAAAACTTAACATCCCCGGAGTAACAGATTACAGGAGTACACGTACCTGTCCTTCTCTCATGTGGCATTTTTGTGGTAAACCTTTACCAACACGCTCACCCCTTGTAATGGATATGGTGCCACTGTACATTCTCATCCCAGTCTGTCTGGATACTTCGGTACCAGCCTGCTAATCAAACCCATCCCACTTTGGGTAAAGTTAATGCCAAGTCATTTAAGTCATGGTACAGGCTTCCATTTTCTGCCTCTTTTTCATGGCACTGGTCATGTATCCTGCTTGCATCTCATACAACTGCTAAAATCTGTCATTTGTACCACTGGACAAAGACAGTGTAAACATTAAGTACAAGTATAATGTGGTCTTTTCCACAAATGTTTTTTTCTTATTTAAGTGAGATTCACAGTATTGCTGGGTATTTTATTAGACATTTTCCTTTTACTTAGACTTTTTTTTTGTCCCTGCCTTCTCATTTCTTAAAAACAAATTGGATTTTTTTTAAATATTCTAATCCAACTTCACAAACAGGATCCATAAAACTGGAGTCAAACTGGAAACTAAACACAAAGGGAGGATGTTATCAACTAAAATATGTTAACTTACATTACAGAGGGACAATTTAATTTAATTTGTTGTACTTTATTGTTGTAATGCAAAGCTGTACGAGACCTGGCAGGATGCAGAAGAGGATTACAGCAATTTACAACCTAGTTTCTACACACACAAAAAGGGAGAAAAAAAATCAGACTTCGTGTCCAATATTTCATTACGCTAAGTGATATTATAAAACAGTTACAGGTTGAAGTAATGCTGAAATTAAATCGAATATTATATTTCCCATGAGAACATCTTCATAAAATTGTGTGTTCCATGACTTATTGCTGGAAAGTAGCTGACCCATGTCTAAAGCACTAGCCAAGCTAAAATTATCTTTAATTAAATGAGAAATATTCCCCAACACCTGAAGTCAACGCCTCATTGGTCTGATCCGACCATAAGCTAATTACCCTAGATATCCACATCCTGCCCCCACCCCCCATTATGGAAACCATGGTAAAACATTTCTCCAAAGCTAACTATATGCTTCTTTAGACAGAAGTGGTGAACTTCATAACACCCATGCAGATAGACAATACAGTTATGACTAATGAATCCTACACAATCGCACTTTATAAGCACTTACACGAGTGCATGGATCGTGCTAATGAATCCTACACAATTGCACTTTATAAGCACTTACACGAGTGCATGGATCGTGCTATTCCAAACAGAACAAAGACACTACCCTCCAAAAAAGGAAGCCAATCTGGTGGTCCTCTGCCATAAACAAACTGTACAACAGAAGGAAGAAACTGTTGCAAAAGAGAGTAAAATCCCATGAATGGAGGAGCTCCCTGGTCATCCTCAGTAAAAAGCTACGATCCCTGATAAAATCCTCCAAAGCTAGCTATGAAAACAAAATCGCCACTGATTCTAAAGAAAACCACAAAGCATACTATAGTTATGTCAAGAATCTCAATGGCAACATTCAGATCTGCTCTGAGTTACAGCAAAATGGCACTAAATATACAGACCCAACTGATCTTGCCAACAACCTGGCAGATAGGTTCAGTGCTAACTTTACCCCCCCTTTCATCTCCTAAAGAGCCCATCTCTGTAACGGAAGAATGCAACGTTCCTGTAATCACAGCTGCACAGGTAAAAACCACACTCTCCAAAGCCAAGAACGCAGCATCCATGGGACCAGACAACATCCTAGGCTGCGTTCTACATGAAATACAGAACAAACTGGCACCCTACTTAAGTACCATGCCTCACCTCAAGCTTTGTGCCTGCTGAGTAGTGCACAGCAGCGGTTATCCCACTCCACAAGGGTGGAGCCACCACGGACCCCGGAAACAACTGCCCCATTAGCCTGATGAGCCTGGTCTGCAAGGCCATGGAACGTATCATCATGGAACTTATAAACAAAGACATTGGTAATCTCCAAACTCTGGACCCCACCCAGTTCGGGTTTGTAAAAGGCAGATCATGTCTCCTAAACCTGATCGACTTCTTTGAAGCAGTCACCAAGGCCGTAGACAAGGATAGGGTCGCTCACACAGCCTATCTAGATCTTGCCAAGGCTTTCGACACCATCCCCCACTCTGGAATTATAGATAAACTCACTAAACTAGGTAGAAATCCCTATGTCACAAGATGGGTTGCCGACTGGCTCACTGACAAAACCCACACTGTGAAAGTGGTAAACTCCAAATCTGACTTCAGACCAATGACAAGTAGAGTACCACAGGGTTCAGTGCTGGGTCCTTTCCTGTTTGGTATCTACTTCTTTGAAGTACAGGCTAACACAGAAGGTCTTTGGCTAATGAAGTTCGTAGATGACTCAAACTAGGAGCCATAATAGAAACTCTTAATGATGTGGACATCCTACAACAGGGCTTCACTGAGACAGATGCCTGGTGTCAAAGCCATGGCCTCAAGCTCAATGCCAAAAAGTGCATTTTCATCCCCTTTGGTAAAAACTCTGTACCCATGAACTACAACAAATGCGGTAGTATACTTAACACCAAAAGTGTGATAAGAGACCTTGGGACACAGGTGGACAGTAGTCTCTCCTTTGATAATCACATTGCCACAGTAGTCAGGAAATCCTTCTACGTGGCACACCTCATCATAAAAGGTTTCTCATCCAGAAAAAAAATAGGTCATTGTTCCCCTCTACTCATCACTCATTAGACCCATTATAGAGTACAATGCCTCTTTAGGTATGTACTTCACAAGACATCTACAACAACTGGAAAGACCGCAGAAATACCTCACAAAGAGGATTACCGGCCTCAAACAGATACCCTACGCAGACCGTGTCAAAAAACTCCAGCTTTACTCTGTCGCATATCGCCTACTCAGAAGTGATCTCTGCCTAACATACAAAGCTATGTCAATCCCAGAACTGCTGGACATGCTCCACTTAAAGAAATCCCAATCCCTCCGAGCTACATGTTCTAGGGACCTAACCCTCATCACCACAATAAACAGAACATGCTGGAGGGATAGATTCCTGTCCCAGAGACTTTCCCATACTCTGGAATAAACTACCTATCTATATCAAACAAAGCTCCTCATTAGCACTCCAAGAAAAATCTTGATGATTGGATGGCAAATAGGAAATTTACCCCGGGGATCACTTCTGTGGCTCTGCTCGACAGTGGCACAGGAAAATAATTTTCTTGGGTGGCAAAAGCCAGGGTACCATTTTTGCTGGGCTTGTATAGGCCCCAGAGCCGACAGCCTAGTACCTACCTAGTACCTACCTATGAAAACATATATATATATATATATATATATATATATATATATATATATATATATATATATATGTTTTTCATCCTCGCAGTAGTTTTGGTAGTACTAATATTCTTGCATTACTGTAAGCAGTTATTTGCTTATGTATTCTGCCACAAAAATGGCCTTATTGGTGTCAGACTGCCATGTGGTGTGGCCTTTTGTTTACAGTTTGAGAGACTCAGAGTATACTGTAATGAGAAGAGCACCCTGTAATTAACTCTTCCACTTGTAGAACAATTCCTGCATTTTTGCTCTTACTCTACACCCATTCTCTTTATTTTTCTGCCAAGAAATCTTGACTGTATACACTAAAAAAGCTTCAGCAACTTTGTATACAGCGTGTTATAAATTTTATGTTTTTTTCATGTATTTTCTCATGTATCCATATACTGTACTTTTTTGTGAGACAATATTGCTATTATCAATATAAATTGTAATCTAACTTTACTGTTTATTGTTTAGGTTTCAAGTTCCAATATATTGTACTTTTGTTGTAGTAAATTTTTCTGTAATCAATGTAAAGTTTCGAACACAAACGGCAACACCAGAATTGTTAAAACAAGACGGCCAACTCACCGTCCCAGCTAGGTTTAAAAAGTAGCATGCGGGCTAACTCGAATAAGGCAAAAATGGTGTATATCCAAAGATATATTTATTGAAGACAATCCACAGTATAGGAAACTAAAATCCACATGAACAACTGTTAAGCACTTTCATCTGCTTATCGCAGACTTCTTCAGAACAGTGAGTTGGCCGTCTTGTTTTAACAAATCAATGTAAAGTTGTAATTTGTGCTTCTGAAGCTTTTCTCCCCAGACCTCCATTAAAAATGGGCACATATCCAGTTGGACTTTCCCAGTAAACAAATATCAAATAAAAAATTACTTTCTTATTTTGTGTGCCGCTGGCAACATCATGAGCATGGATTTGCCTTTTACAATAAAATTCTTTGTGGGTCTGTTTTATTTTATTTTTTTCTTGTTTTTATTTTATGTCTCGTTCCCTTATGCTGCGTTTAAAGTTACACTGAGTATTAGGCCTGAAAGAGCAAGTTATTTAGCGTTTTTCTTTAGATACAACACTTTTCAAATTCCAACTCACAGTTTTGAGCCAAAGTGGGAAGCTGGTATTCTGTGACAGTGTGTGTGTGCGTGTGTCTGTGTGTGTGTGTGTTTACTTTTTTTTTATTCTACCCGTAGCTAGACTCTGTGACCTGGCCTATTATTTTACTTTCTTAAAATGTCAGATAGGTTCATTGATGTGTACTAGGCTAATGACCACAGGAGTATTTAAGCTTAACCATGTTTCCCAAATCTCTGACAAGTTCTGCTACCCTTGGTATGTGTATGCAGGGCTTGGGAGCTGTAACATTTACAAGCAGGGGCCTGAAAATGTTCACTGATGAAAAATGGGGTGAAACAGTAGTACTTAATCCAGTATTGGATGACTCACTGGAATGTCAAAGAAAGGTGGAAAATGTTTTTCATCTATGAATGTTTGTAGGCTCTTTACCAATAAGGGACTGGAGTAGACATGATGTAGCCTTTTCCAGTTATGTTCTGAAAGCACATGCATGAGTCTCCAAGAATTTATTGTACAGACTCTCAAATCAGATGAGGCTTGTAGATGTTCTTCGTGTTTCACTGTTACAGTCATTACATTAAGGTTATCTGCTTGCAGTAGCCCTCAGTCAGCCTGATTAACAAAGTCTTGAGTCCTGCATCGGTTGCTGTCCCTTCTTCCATGATGTCAGGTCATCAGGGGTATAAAACATGCAGCAGACACCATTACATCAGTCTTTCTTGCCGTGCGGTGCTCGAAGCAGAAGCAGTTCACAAGTGCCGGTCGGCAGACTCCTGAAATTTTCATTTTCGAGTTTCAGACCCGAAGTCTTCAACTAAAGCTAAGCACCCCATTGAGGAAACTTTCTTGCTCCTTACCGATGTCAGTAAAAGCTAATAATTGCATTACTTGTGGAAAGCAAATACCTCACAAAGATTTTCATTCGCACTGTATTCCTTGCCTAGGCCCTGACCACGATGTACCTTGCTGTCGGTTTTGTGCTTTATTTAGTCAGCGCACTATCCGTCGTCGGTATATTTTTGCCTCTAAATATTTTGGTTCTCAGTTTAATTATCCAAAAATGTCTTCAGCTAGCCATCCGACTACCAGGATTCCGAAAAAATGCAAAGATTGAGAGAGAGACAGGCCGCCGAGGTCCAAAGCTGCCAACGACGCTTCTCCTAAGCCAGTCGCCAGTTTGCGGGTACTCAGTGAGGCGCTTTCACAGACCCTGATATCCGCTACTTCTGACTCTCAGGCCTCTACTGACACACATTCGGAGTCTGGTATGCCACGAGATGCTTCAGCTGTAGAATCTGCGGATGTCTCTACCTTGGATGGGTCCGGAGACGCTGTGCAGGCACCGGCTTTTGGGGGTGTATTCAGGCCTAGGGACTTGCATATTAAACTGACACCTCCTTCTTCAATTAGGCCAAAATCTCAAACCATGCCCCTAAAAAACAAATAATAAGAATGGCTGAAGATCTTATAACTCTAATTAGGGGAAGCCAACCTCCCCCTTCTAAGAGACCTAGGACTGAAGTTGTTTATGGATCTTCTGATCAGGATTCTGATTTTTCTGATTCTTCTAATTATCTGGATTTGCCCTTTTATACTTATGAGGATTCTGATGCAGAGGACTCTATTCCCTCTGCTTCCCCTCCAGAGGATTTTTCTTTTGGTGAAACCTTACATACTCTAAGGGAGCATTTCCACTGGGAAAGCCAGGATTTTTCTGATTCAAAAAAGAGAATTAGGGATTTCTTACTCTTGCCTCAACATAGGCCTTTAGCTATCCCTCCTGTACTAGACATTGTTGATGATGCCTTTTTGGAATCTAGTTTGGCCCCTGATTCTTTGCCTCCTGCTCCCAGAAAACCTGACAGATATTACAGGTTTCCTGATTCACACAAGTTCCTTTTTAAAAATCCTATTGCGGATCCTGAGACTATTTCACAGGGACCCAAGGGCATTAAGGCTTCTACTGCTAAAAAACCTACCCCATCTGATAGAGACTCCAGGGCGCTGGATAGATGGGGTAAGAAAGTTTACACTTCTGCAACCTTGGCCATTAGGGCTTTAAACTGCCAGTTTCATATGTTAAAGTATCAACAACATGTTATTGGACTGCTTAAACAGAAAATTATGTTTATTCCTGACTGTACTGAAAGTAAAGAATTACAGGATTTAATGCATTCTGCTGAACAGGTTGGAAAACATATTTTGCAATGTGGATTTGATTCATTAGAGGCCTCTTGCAGGGCTGCTGTTACTGGGTCTGTGCTCAGAAGGCATGCTTGGCTTAAGGAGCAATCTTTGCCTGATCATGTTAAAGTCAAATTGTTGGATGCTCCCTTAAATCAGGACCGCCTGTTTGGCAACAAGGCTGAGGAAGTTCTTAAAAAGATGGAAGATAAAGCTAAATCTATGCAAACTGTTAAAGATTTCTTACAAGTTCAGCCTCTTAGATTTAGTAGGCACTGGCCCTCTAAAAATTGGTCCTTTCCAACCCCTTCCAGGTCTTCTCAAGCCAAACCCAGACACAGCAGAAACCCAAGGTTTCAGTCCCAAGGGACACATAAGACTAAGCAGTGAGGGGTTTCCACAACCAAATCTGGGAGTAGTAAGACTCCTCCCTATGGAAAACTGTCTCAATGACTTGCTTTTAAAACTTCCAAGCACTTCCCAACTGAATGCTCATTTAGGCAGAAAGACTGGTCTGCTGGCCAGAAACTGGGAACTTATTACCCAGGACAAATGGGTTTTAAATATAGTGTCCCAAGGATACAGATTTCACTTTCACATGTTACCAACACCAAGTGGGTGGCCAGATCTACCCGCAAATCAGTGGGCAGAGGCCCAAAATCAAGTACTCTCTCTTAAACATGGGGGCTATTCAGCTGGTACCAGAAGAGGAAAAGGGACAAGGTTTCTATTCGAGACTTTTCCTGGTACCCAGAAAAGGCAATGCATGGCATCCTATCCTGGACCTTTCTAATCTAAACACCTTTCTGGTGATTCCAAAATTCAAAATGCTGACTCTTCACCAGCTGCTTCCTGTGCTAGGAAAAGATGCATGGTTGGCAACACTAGACTTAATAGAAGCATACCTGCACATCCCTATCAGGGAGTCTTGCAGAAGACACCTTTGCTTCAAAGCAGGCTACATGCACTCTCAGTTCTCTGTACTGCCCTTTGGCTTATCTACTGTTCCCAGGGTATTCACAAAGTGCCTAGCTGTAGTCATTGCATTTTGCAGGCAAATAAATATTCAAATATACCAATACCTGAACAATTGTCTAATTCAGGCAGAAAGCCGGGACATTCTTTTGAATCATCTGGCCTTTGTTCAAAGGGTACTGACTTGTCTGGGATTCACCATAAACAAAAAGAAATCACACCTGGTACCCTGTCAGAAAATTATATTCCTGGGAGCAAGCTTGAATACAACTTCCTAGATGGCTTTCCTCACGCCAGAGAAACGGATTCATTTGACAACCTACTTCAAACAAGTGGCCACAAAAACCCAGCTATCTGCAAGACAAATACTGCAAGCCTTGGGGTTCATGGCCTCCTGCATTCTTCTAATTCAATATGCAAGGCTGCATATGAGGAAACTACAATGGTATCTCAAAAGCCTATGGTGTCAACATTCACAGGATCTAGAAGCAAGGACTCCTATCATACCTTGCTTACGCCTAGAGTTCCTTTGGTGGGCAGAGGCCTGCCACGAAAACAGGGGAATACCCTTCACATTTACCCCCTGCCTCCCAAATCTTAACAACAGATGCATCAGACTACACATGGGGGCTCACCTGGTAGGGAAATGCATTCAGGGAAAATGGAACCCAAGTCAAATGCACCTACACATAAACCAAAAGGAAATGTTAGCTATACAGAATGCTCTGACAGCCTTCAAGGACCACATTCTTCCAGGACAACTAATGGTAAAGACAGACAACACCACTGTCATGTGGTACATAAACAAGCAGGGGGGTACACATTCTTACCCCCTCTGCAGACTAGCCATGGCATTGTGGAACACAGTCTTGAGCTACCAAGTGAATCTACAGGCTCGATTCCTGCCAGGAAAACTAAATACACTGGCAGATGGACTAAGCAGAAACCTCATGGACCCTCACGAGTGAAAAATGCAACCAAGGATTTTCAACATGTTGACAAGCAAATGGGGGATCCCAGATATAGACCTGTTTGCCTCCTCCCAGAACCATCAACTGGACAAATTTTGCACAAGGATTCCCCACAAGCTAGCTTGGAAAGTGGATGCTCTATCCTTCAGCTGGAATCAGTTTATGCCTTTCCCCCTCTGCCTCTGCTCTCCAAGGTACTACTAAAGATCAAACAGGACAAGCCAAGGATGATTTTAATTGCACCAGACTGTCCTCACCAACACAGGTACCCACTCTTGCGCAGTGTGTCATGCTTGGCGCCATGGCACCTGCCTCAGACTCCTTCCCTGTTGTCTCAGCAGGAGAAGCAGATTCTGCACCCTCAGCTGCAAACCCTGAACCTAGCAGCCTGGCTAATTACACAATCTCTCCTTTACCATCCCTCTGTAAATCTGTGATGGATATCATTTTAGAGGCAAGGAGGCCTAGTACTAGAAAATCTTATGCTGCAAAATGGAAAAGATTTTATGCCTGGAACTAATCTCAAGGAATGAATGCACGGTTCTATATCAGAACACCGAAAGTTCACATTTTCAAATGTTCTTGCATCGATCCTTAATCAGCGAATGCTGACAACATCAAAAATTCAGAACAGCAAATTTTTTTCTAGGGAAAAAATTTGCTGTTCCAAAACACATACACACAACACAAGCACACCAAACAAACAGCAATCCACACACATACACCCAAAATCATACAGCTAACCCTACACTAAACTGTACAAACACCACTAACTATCCATTTACCTTAACCCAAACCCTAAGGTCCGTCACTATCACATACTCACCTCACCCGCGCCCTAACGCTACCTCACCTAACCTACCCTAACCCTCATGTCCACACAATCACGCACATACCTCCCTCGCACCCTAACTCACCTAACCCATGCCCAATCGCACACTTACCTGAACCTGACCCGTAACTTTACACCACAGCACTGAAAATAGCGAAATGACAGAAATGGACAACTGAATTCTTTCCCTAGGAAAAAATTCACTATTTTCAGCGTTCACTGAATAGGGGTCAATGTAAGAACATTTGAAAGTATGAACTTTCGATGTTCTGATATAGACCCAAATGCAGCAGTGCCCAATTTACCTCAGATAATACAATACTTGACTGAGATGCTTCGTAAGGGCCTGTCCTTTTCCTCCATCAAAATTCATGCCTCAGCCATTTCAGCTCATTATAGCACAGAGCCTCCCCTCTTCTCTCACCCACTGCAGTTCCTCAGAGGGGCCAGAAATTTAAGGCCACCCAGAAGAGCTCCAACTCCAGCCTGGGATCTTAACTTTGTCTTGGAGAAACTCACTCTTCCTCCTTTTGAGCCAGCTGCTACTGCAAATTTAAAATGTCTTTCCTGGAAAACAGCTTTTCTTCTGGCAATCACTTCTGCAAGAAGGGTATCTGAATTACAGGCCCTTAGGGCAGTGAAACTTTTCATCATCTTTCATGCGGACAGGGTGTCCCTCAGAACAAATCCCTCCTTCATGCCCAAGGTGGTATCTTAATCAGTCCATTCATTTGTCTACCTTCTTTCCTAAGCCACAGAACAAAGGAGAATGGATACAGCACTCTTTAGATGTGCACAGACAGCTTAGATTCTACTTGAACAGGACTAAACCTCAAAGGAAATCTGAACAACTGCTGGTGGCATTTGCTGCAGGGACAGAGGGGAAAGCTATTTCAAAACAAACCATTTCAAAATGGATAGGCCACTGCATTCATTTTTGCTATAAGCACCATGGAAAACCTATATCCCACAGGGCATCAGACCTCATTCAACCAGGGCTGCATCCACCTCTACAGCCTTTCTCAGGGGCATCCCTAATAGGGACATCCTAGAAGCTGCTACCTGGAGTTCTGTACATACTTTCACCAAGCATTATCATTTGCCAATTTTCTCTAAATCCAGAGCTTGTTTTGCCACTGCAGTCTTGCAAGGCCTTATAGCTGGTCCTAATTCTATTTAAAATTCCTCCTCCCAATCTTAGCTTTGGGAATCTACGCAAATGTAATGACTGCAACAGTGAAACATGAAGAACATAGTACAGTTGTGTACACTTACCATAAATGTAGATGTTAGAGTGTATTCACTGTTGCAGTCCTGGTTACCCTCCCTCCAGCCCCCTTTCTTCTTTTGGCTATACCTCTACTCTCACTTACTATGCTCAAAAAGCTTTTTGGTGTATTTGCTTTTTTGTTGGAGGTATATCCTTGTATTTATAGATTTAATTGCTTCCCATTAGGAAGGCACCTGACATCTGGGGCAAGAAAAACTGATGTAATGGCGTCGGCTGCATGTTTTATACCCCTGACGACCTGATGTCATGGAAGAAGTGACTGCAACCGATGCAGGACCCAAGACTTTGGTAATCAGGCCGACTGAGGGCAACTGCAAGCAGATAACCCAAATGTAATGACTGCAACAGTGAATACACTCGAACAGCTACATTTATGGTAAGTGTACACAACTGTACTTTCTTTACTGCTGAATTGTTATAGTTTTACATTCATCCATTGAGTCATCCTATACTGGATTAAGTACTACTGTTTCATCCCATTTTACACGTGAAATGCTTATATATGCTATTTACATTTTTCACATGTAATTTATTTGTTCCATCGTACAAACACAAGAGATTTTCTGACTGTGCAAGTCACATAGGTGCAAACCAGGAAATGTTCACTAGTCTTAGTCTTCTTGAAGGCTTGTTTTGGCCGTGGCACTAAAGTTTAATCAACTGCTTGGAACTGCTGCCGGCCCTTTTCGATGGTTTTTGACTGTTCACTACAGTCCCTGATTTTATTTATTTGGCTATATCATTCACACTTTTCTGTAACAGCTTCCTCCAGTTATGAATACGTTTTTGTAGGTGGCACTGTGGCAACATTTCATAAGGACACATTCCATTCTTCAACAGCCCTCCCAGTTGACTGCAAACAAGCTTTGCTGTAGTATTCTGTAGCTCTTATTTCATCTGCAATAACTATCACATATGTTTTAACCTGTATTGTTCTCATTAAATTTCCTAGGTTTTCCATATATTTGCTAAATTTTGTATTAATATTAACTGCCATTTCCTGTCTTGTGTTTGTAGCCCTTCTAGCCTCCTCTCATTTTAGAAAGATAGCTAAACTATTATTTTTTCAAGGATGTACTTTCCTAATGGGAATTGACACTATTTTATTCATTTAAACCTTGCAGCAGCT
The DNA here is from genome assembly GCF_019279795.1 of Protopterus annectens. Taxonomy (NCBI): domain Eukaryota; kingdom Metazoa; phylum Chordata; order Ceratodontiformes; family Protopteridae; genus Protopterus; species Protopterus annectens. The sequence goes on along the minus strand of NC_056731.1, from coordinate 128,885,316 downwards.
TTTGAAGAAAAACGACATTAAACACAGACCTGTAGAAATTCCACTGAAGACAGTATCTTCTTCCGACCAGAAGAGTACCATTTACTCTATGCCAGTGGGTTTGTGTTCTACCCTCATACCATGCAAGCAACCACTGGTCATCTGGATGTGCATAGTCTACTTTTATGAAGTTTGTCACACTGATAATATTCAGTGCATACTCATGATTAACTGAATCCCATTCCAATCAGTTGTGCGATGTAATAGATCAAAGTACTCTGATGAAGCCTTATTTTCCCTTCATGATTATTTGTTGCCCCAATATCAAAACTTCATATGGATTTCAAGAAACACTTTATAGGACAAGTTCCACAAATTCTTATCACTAGAGCTAGGCTATGCCATATTTAAATTTCCATTAACCCTTTTCATCTTTGCCCTGTGTGGAAGAATCTATTTTTTTTCCAACTGAAATGTTTTTCTTTATATGACTATAGTGTAAATTGGCCTTCGCTGATTTGAATATTTTTAAGACTCTTGGATACACACTACTTATGCACATGCATTCCTTTGTCCTCTACTTACTTTGAATATATATATATATATATATATATATATATATTTTTTTTTTTTTTCATTTTCTACCATATAATATTTAAATGCAGTCATCACAATTTCAATCCCCTTTAAGTTAAAGCAAAATACATACTGAATATTTGTTGTATCCCTTGTTCCAAACATTCTCTCTTTTAAAACGTTAAGTTTGGATGTTCTGACATTGTTAGTCCATAGCAGAGTTTTTTTCAAACTGCTTGACCACTTATACTTCTTTTTAATGGTGACTTGCTTTGACTGACCATTTAAGCAAATTACTTAAATTCTGCTACACGTTTGTACCTGCACTTCCTTTACTCTTACTGCTTCAGTATAGAGACGGCTCCATTCTAATTCCTCAAAAACAGTTTTCAAAAGGCACACAACCAGCATGGCAGTCCAAAGGAAATTAATGTGTGTAAAAAACAAACTATGCTTCAATACTTGTGCATCATTACACAATATCAGTGGTGTGAACACTGTGCAATAACAGCCTTTTCCTGGTGGTCAGATTCATTTGAGATAATCCCAAAGTAATGCTTACATCTATTATGCATTATTGCTTGTTATACAATGGTAGTTCGTTAACATTCAAAAAAGACTCTTCAGTTTTCCTGAGCTAAGAGGTCAAGATGGAGGGCATACAAAATACAAGGAAAATCAGGTACGTTAGGCAAAACTAAACACAGCAGATTTTCCTTGTATTTTTGTCCTGTTTGGATTTCACAGTTTGCCCCCCCCCCCCCAAAAAAAAAGCAACAGAGAGCTTCCTTTCCTTAGTCTCTGTACACATGTGAAGTAGTATATCAGCAAAGGGGCAGAATAGAGAAATAACATGGAAGAACAACATGGTGCTATTATACAAAGAAATTTAAAAAAGGTAAGCAATTTATTTCTGAAAAAATGCCATGGTACAATAGCAATAACAGACTCCTGGGTGTGATATATTTAAGATTAACCCACAGTTGCCTTTGTTTAATCACTTGGACTTTGCCTGCATGATTAAACCACGCCACCCATGGGTAAATCTTCACTCTACCACACCCACTCATTGGTTATTAGTACACTATTGCTATATGAAGACCGGTAACTCTAGTCTACGTTTAGTTAAGTTGTATCAAAAACACAAGTTATTTTTGTTCTTTTGAAAATGACTAAATAAGACCCATCTCATTTCATGATGGACTGCATATAATCATTAAAATCTCCTTTAAAAGATTCGCTGGTATATGTTATTGAAATTTTGTATGTGACCAGTAAGAGAAAAATAATATTTCTCCCTCAAAAGCTTTGCCATTCCAGTTATATAATCAGTGAAACTAATAATATTCTACCAAGAACACTTATTTGCCCAGCATGAGTGCAAATACTTTCTGAAATCTTGAACACTAACATACTTTGTAAGGGACACAGATTAAGCCTGTCATTGTGCTTTGTTTATTGCCAAATACATAATATTTATATTTCTGAATTTTGAGCTCACATGCATAAATTATTCAAATAAAACTTCTCACATTCTTATTATACTGTTCCATCACCAGAAAGCTGAATGAAATGTAAAATGCAAACACTTTTAACTGTTTGGTCAGATTATATGTGTCTGCATTTTAATGCCTTTTTGAACATTTACATTGCACAAAAGAAAGGAACTGCTTTAATTATGGGTAGACTGTTCATTCCTTTCATGTATTATCATTGTTCAGCTCTTACAATTTATGCATCATGAGAAACTTTTTTCAGCATTATTGATCTAAATACTTCTGCACATAAGAAAAATTTGTGCTGACTAACATTCGTTAACAGACGTCTTGCTTTGTCAGTCTGCCATGATACTCTGATATACAACTAGATTAAAAACGTTTTTGTAAATAACTGCACTTTACTAAAGGTTTCCATACATCAATGTCCTATGAGGGTAAAGAGCAACGAGTTTGCAAAGATTGCTTATTAAACGATCTGTAACATGACAACAATCATCATCAGATCCATTTACAATGAAACACAGTGATCAAGAAGACCTATACACAAAACTCCACCACTCAAACTGGTTAAAAAAATATTTAAACAAAAGTGAAAAAAATGCAGGCTGGCAAGTCCACATATATCTAATGTTAGACAACTGCACAGAATAGAGAAACAGCAAACTGACACATCGCTTCCTTTACCTACAAGCAGCAGTGCACTGCACAAAAAAGAGAACAACCAAACTCCATCCACACACACCTCAGCTCCCCAAGTCCTTGCCATTCTTTCCTTTTAAGCCTGCATTTATAAGAGACGACAAACTGGAATTTGTGCACAGTAATAGCGGCAGTCTGTTACTGATGTGCACTGTGAAAGCATTTAATAGCAGTGCCACTGATAAACCAGCATATTCACTTTAGTATGTATAATTACTGATGGCTGTTCACAATTTTTAGCATAATTCTTTTTTTTATAGTATCCATGCTGGACTGGGATGACTGCATATTTACATATCTTTTGCTCATTGCTCTGCTCAACAAATATCTAATCATACATCAATGCTACAACACATCATAATGTAGTCCATTACAACGGCTATACATATCTCCAGATATTCTTCCTAGTGTTCATGCAAAAAAAAAAAAAAAAAAATTAAAACCATTCTTTTAAACACTCCTTACAGTCATGCATACCAAGGAAAAGTAATATTTATGCGTTGTATACCATTTAAGGCAACCATAAATGGCTGCAAACCAAGCAATCTTAGCAACAGCCCACTGTCTATTGCATAGTGCTGTACACTAAGTATATAAATACAACAACATGGAGTGCCAAACAAGGATACAGACAAAAATACACAGAATTAAGCATCAGCTGAAACACATCTAAGGAGGAAACTACATAAACAAATATGTGATTTATCATTATGCATTTAGTTACTACTTACACTAGTATTTGTAAACACATTAAAATGTATTTTTCCTTGTAAGAGTAAACAGATTTCTTGCTCATCTCTTGATAACGGCTTCCAAGATAGGATGAGTCTCTTTTGAGTGTTTTCCTTTGATAAGTCTCTAGATCTACTGAAGATAGGTCTGATTTTTAAAGTAGATGAAGTAAATATATTTTGTTTCTGATGACTAAAAAGGCTACTCTGAGTTACTTAACACAAGCTGGTTTTAGAAAACTGTAAACAAACAAGATGCATTGGATAACACAAACAAATGCTAATAAAAGCCATTCCAGGTCTTACAAACACACTGACTTAAAAATAATATGTAAGTGCTGCATGTAAGCTGAACCAGTTAACTGTTACAAGAGGAACCTGGACAGTAACTTCACAATACACCTACATTGACAAATTCTGCCTGCCTATTAATGTGTTAATTCAGATTAATTTTTAATGTCTGAAATACTTTTGTTGTAAATAGTCTTAATGGAATTCACATAGTTGCTGCATTGCATTGCTCAACTGCTAGAGTTTTATGCTTTATTGGTTAGTTTACAATCCCACTGGTTTATTTACTGTAGTTTAAGAATGACATTTATGTGGGATTCTTGGCTGCGGTGCCTTATGTCCAGAGTCTGCATGTCCTCTCTGCAGTCTTGTGGTTTCCTCCGGGTGCTCCAGCTTTTTCCCACCTTCCAAAGACATGCAGTAGGTGTACTGGGCACACTAAATTGGCTGTAGGTTTGTGTGTGTGATTAAGTGGTACGTATGAACTACCATGGTAGGGCTAGCCACCCGCCGATGTAAACCTTGACTCAAGAGGATTGTCACTGTTGAAGTGACACCCTGACCCCATGTGCAAATTGTGAAAAAGGGGTTGAGGATGATGGATTTATGTGAGATGAATTCTTTGGTTTTGCAATCCCTCAAAGATCATTTCAAGCAATGCATGAAGAGGTAAAGATAGTGCAAACTTTTTGTCAGATTTAATTTATACATTTACATAGACCAGTTTCTGTGCTTAACACGGCTAATAGAAACTAACAACTACTTGCTACATTGAAATTACAGCAAGTAAGATACGCCAGCCAACAACTGCAACAAAAAACGCAACTGGGATTAAATGTGGCAAACAAGGAACCGAATAGCACAACTATTAGCAGTCTTACTTAGTAAATATCAGCATTGCATCTTATTGACTAAAAAGCATTCAAGATGCAACTCTTCAAGCCACAGTACTGTAACATAACCACAAAGCAGGGAAGACGTTAAAGATTTTAATATAACTTGCAAGTGACATTTAAATAATTTCCTACCTGTCGTACAAAACTGTTTGACGTAGTATCTGAAGATGTACTTCCATCCGATCCTTTCAGCTTACTTTTCCTTCGGGCTCCACCGCTAGGGAACTGTATTTATAAAGAAAAAAGGTATTACTTCAGAAAGTCTGCAGAACTGGCACTGTCACATGAAAATATCTTGGTTTTAAGAAAGTGTATATAAAATAATGTTAAAGAATGAAAAAACATTTATTTCAAAAACTGGATATATACAACAGGCTCCACAATGCATTAGTCCTGCATTAACTTAACAAAATCTAAAATTACCACAAATGACAATGCACTTCAATGTTCATCATTAAATGAGGGCACATTCAAATTTAGAATGACTTGCATAAAATGGACAGTAAAGGGCAACATGGACCATGCTCATTATGAATAGCAGTAGGGAGCACAAGTAGACAGGTGCTCTCATTCTGTCAGAACTACAGAAATTCCTATCTTAGTAGAAAACATACTGGTGTCTAGCTGTTCCCCAATATGTTTCCAGAGAAGGAGAGAATTACCTAAAGCAGTGAAATGTATATTGCTATGGAATGAAAGAAACCCAAGTTAGACTTGTCCTCCTGTTTTTCAGGACAAAGTAGCATTTTATATCTGCTTTTAATTTAACCTTCCAAGCAGTGGCAGCATTTACACCCACATGTTTATGAGAAGCCAGCTTGTATTCTAATCCTTATAGAGACTTACTTCTCCATGTGTATTAAGCCTGCAGACCAGAACCCACACCAGCTAACTGGAATGAGAAAGCATCCTGACTCTGATGATCAGGTCAGCAGGCCCAAGAGCTCCGCCGAGTGAAGGCACATAAAATTTAGGGGTACTCGATTTCTTGCTGTGCTGGTTATTGGCAGTAGGATAATTTTTTTCCCACTCTTGTCAGTTAAGATATAGGCTCTCATTCATTAATAGAAAATCAATTAATATTTTTCATGCATTATACATTACATGTGTTTTTATTTCTTTGTAACTTGTCATTCATTCCAACATTAAATAAATTGCTCGCGTGCTACCTTCCCTTGAAACTCACTCCTCCTGAGCATTATTCTGCATGTATTTTTCCCCACAGATTCCTCCAGGAATTTAATTATAATCCCTAGCAAAAAAGGCCCTTCTTTTACATTGTGCCCATTTGCAATTCAGAGACATGGTAGCCACGATAAGGTAAGACCTCAGTACTGGCTAATTTGCAGGTCTCTGAATCCCATTTGCCATCACTACATGCAGATCATGATAGTAAACAACTGCTTGTGTTGGCAGTGAAAATTCAACCCCCCAGTCACTCTCCCCCACACACACACAAAATGAGACTACACACTCACTCTTGTCACTAACCTGTCTGCCCTCCAATTTTATCCCAGTTCCCACAGTATTTGAAGTGCTGTTACAGATCTTATCTATTTAATTAGCCATTTTACAAGTTCACCTGACCTTTGACAGATCTTTCATGGTTTTGCCAGCTGTAGGCTTGACGAATTCCGTGGGGTTAACATTCAATTGAGCTCACATAGAGTCTGACATGGGGGCAAGACAAATTGCCCAATCTAGTTGCCCATATCCTAGCCGAAACTACAGAAATCAAATCTGAAAATGCCCAGGATCAAGGCTCAAGTGGATTCTTGCATTACTAAAACCACATTTCTGGATTCTGCCCTTAATTTACAAATTACATAAATACAAGAAACCTCAACAAATATATCCTCACATGAACAGGCCGTACACTCCTTACAAAAGAAACCAACAGTGCTTGAAGATCAGTCTCTACAGAATAACCTATGCCTTGTTGGCTTGAGCGTGGGGACAGAAAAGGGTAACTTAGCTGAACTCCTGAAAAGCCACCTGGAGCAGGCATTGAATCTCCCACCCTCAGCAATCATTGAGCGAGCTCATAGATCTTTGTAGCCTAACCTAACCAAGGTGCACCCCTGAGGCAAATCACATTCCACCTGCTTAATGAACCGGATAACAATTACATACTTTCTATTGTCAAAGATGGGGAACCCTTCGTTTTGGCGAAAAGGTTGTGCTCTACCAGATCTTCTGGTACACAGTCATGGAAGTACTTTACCCAAGTATCCTGCACTACTGTGATATTAAAGAGCCAGTTTAAACATTTTTTCTACCCCTGACTCAGCCCTAAACCTTCCTTTAATAAGTTCTGTATATGGATTCAGTATCAAATGGAGTGCATATTCAGGCAACTTCTCACAATACATCTGAAAACCCTGCTTACATTCCACAAGAGCGCACCAAAAACAGCATGGGTCCAGCTTGAGTTGTCTCTAAATCACCAGAAGACCCCAAAAACATACAGGACCCTCCATTAATCTGGGCCACCTTACCTAGCTCTTTCCACCCATGGAAAAACTGTTATAGTTTTGTATCAGATACAATGGATTACAGCCATGCCAGCAATTCATCTTTCAACCTTCCTCCTTCCCAGGACACAAATAAATCCACTTCCCTCTCCTTCAAATTTCCCCACTTCAGGGGGGTGAACCTCATTCTGGGATGTTTACATTTATCAACTCTAAGAAGCTGTCAAAGTTTTGTATTGCAAACCAAAAGAGTGAAGGACCATTACGATGGCTAAGCTGGGATATGCACTGTTTTGCTTACTGTGTTTGGAATTATCTGCTTGCAAGCTTGAGATGGCACTGGGCTTACACTGCAAGCCTACTTACTGTTGTTCAAAATAACCTATACTTGACAGCTTTGTGGATAAGATCCAATTCCTCAGTCTCACCTCTCAATCGCAAAAGCAGGAACAATTGTTTTTCTTTGCTTATGCTGGAACTTTTTGTATTACCACCAATAAGTATTAGTAATATTTGCTCTTATTTTATCATTAGTAATTATATATCTTTAACCTTTTTTAGTGTTTTAGTAGTAGCTGATTTTAATAGCGGTTTCTCTTTCTATTCAATGTTATCCTTCATTTCTACAAACTTATATGTTTATCTTCTCCTTGAAAAAGGAGAGTAATTAAATTCTGGCTAAAAAAAAGTGTAATATATTTTTTGCACAGGAGTGCAAAGTGGCAAAAATATGTTTATGTTCTCCTGTCTCGGATGGGATCCTACCTCACAATCTCAACTCAAAAACAGAAAAACACTAGCGGAGGTTATTTATCTAAATGTCTGTTTTTGTTTTCATGAGCTTTATGCTTTTGTTTATGTTGTGTATTTACAATTGTAGCAACTTTGAATTTTGATGCATGCAATATATGAATCCTGTAGTTTTAAGAGCTTATTTCCTGAATTTGATGATGCAGCATGCTTCATCTGTTCTTATGAGCTGGTAATGAAGGAAGACACAGGTTTAGCAGTAAATGAATGAATGAAATACTGTGACTGCTATGCATTTTATTGGTTTATTTAAAAAAGATGAGTACCTCATCTATTTAATTGCTTGTTTCTGCTTTTATGAGTTATATGGTCTGAAGAAGCCACTTGTAGTGGTGAAAGTGCTTACCTACTCGCATTTGTTTATTAAAGTTTTTATGGTTGCCTTGTGTCTGACTGCCGTTTATTTTGGCTGTTGTTATACTCATATTTTACGTCTCTGGCAGTCCATTTACTTGCTGGGTGATTTTTTTTTTCTTTCATTTTGAAGTTGTGTTTTTGTAATCCGTGCATCATTCTTTGAGGTCTTGCTGGAGCTGTATGCATAGGTTTCTTTAAAACAACAACTAGTGGTTGATGATCAGTCTCAATTTCGATAGCTCGGCCATAAATATAATCATGGAACTTTGAACATGCGAACACAATTGCCAAAAGTTCCTTCTCCATTTGAGCATACTGCATTTCAGTCTGGGTAAGAATTCTAGATGCAAAGGCAACTGGTCTACCCTTCTTGAAGAATAACTGCACCAAGACCGAACTTTGAAGCATCACAGGAAAAAACTACTGGTTTGTGGACATCATAGTATCTCAATGTAGGTGGATTGATAATTTGCTGTTTGAGGCTATCAAATGCACTCTGGTGCAGTTCCAACCACGACCAGGCAACATTTTTGCATGTTGGCTCTCTTAAAGGTGCTGATAACTCACTAAAGTCAGGAATAAGTTTGCCCAAATAATTAACCATACAAAAGGAAATGCTGTAGGGCTTGGACACTGTCTGGAGCTGGCATCTCAAGAATTGCTGCTTATTTGGAAAGATCTGATCGTAAGCCTGTACTGGTAAATGCAGTAACCAATAGTCCAACAATATCCACAAAAGGAAAACATCACTGGACACAGTGACTGAATTCCAAGCGTTTATTATCAACCAAATAGCAGTCTTCACCAACAAGTTAAGCGCTTTCATCCAAACACTTATTACGACTTCCTCAGAACAACATGATACTAAGACCCAACCCTTAAATACCCACACCCTTCTTACTTGATCTTAATTACACCTTAATTAATTGAGGATATCATACATACAACTTCCAGAAGTTAAAAAATTTATTACAAAATAATACACACAAAAATGTTATACAAACCCCATTAAAAACTAGGGTACCTACCCTAAAATATATTTTAATTTTAACAAAGCAGAAATACTCACATTGTCATTCATACCTGGGAAATCGGTCGCATCCAGACGCAGTTGCCACTTTAATTCACACATGTCTAGATACACATCTAAAATCCTACCTTGCACATCTTTAACCAGTTGTTGCAAAACAAAAATGTCTAGCTAATGCATTAGTGGCTTTCCCATTTTTAATATCCACTAAATGCTCATTGATTTTTTCTTTGAAACGCCTACTGGTCTTTTTCATATAAAATGCTAAACAGTGTTCACATTTTGCCATGTAGACCACATTCTGAATATAACAACTGAAATGCCCATAAATTTCTACCTTGGACCTACAGTTTCCATGATGTATTTACATATTGTATACCTTTCACATTTAAAATTGCCTATTGTCTTGTTGGTACAATGGGATTTCATCCGGCTACTCATCTCCAATATCTCTCTGAAAGACCTATCCTTCCTAAACACAATTTTCAGGGCCATCCCCAATTTTTGTTCAACATTCCTGTCCAACTGTAACAGCCCCCAGTTTTTCTGAATGACCTGGGTGATCCATTCCGCATCTTGTTTAAAATGTGGTAATGAACATCAAGCTCCTTTCCCTCACAAATTCATCAGGGTCCTGCCCCCTATACCATACGTTACTATCAATTGCCCTTACTGTTAATCCTGTTAAAATGGCTCTGTAAAAGCCTTCATTTCTTTTCCTTATAATCTCGTCTTTAACTAATGCACAAAGGGGTTCAGGATAACCTTTTTATGGAATTCAGTCGCTGTATCCAGTGGTGTTTTCCTTTTGTGTACTGGTAAATGACCTACATAAGTAAACTTCTGGTAGCCTGAATTTACATTTCAGAGGACTGAGCTTAAAGTTCATTTCACAAGTTCTGTCCAGAACTTCCCTGAGGTTTCGGTCATGCTCTGCTTCTCCATTACCTCCAACCAGTAAATCATCCACTAACTGTAGCACAGAGATAACCTAAACAAATTTGCTCCATTACATGCTTTCAAGAATTCACTGGCAGAATTTATTCCAAAAGGCATTTTGAGAAATCTGTTAATACCAAATGGTGTGCTGAATGTAGTCAGTAGTGAATATTTGTGATCAAGCATTACTTGCCAAAAAACATATTTGCATCCAAGACAGAAAAAACAGTGGCACTTGGCATGAGGTAGGCTACCTCCTCAACTGTATGCATAGGATGATGCAGTATTTTCAATGCTTTAAGTCTCTTTGGTCAATTGGTATTCTGATTTAATCTGAGCTTTTCTTATGAGCAACTACCATGGAAGACACTCACTCAGTTGGTTCTGTGACTTGACAAATCATACTTTGCTGCACCATCTTGACTAATTGGACCTTGACTCTGTCCTGCACAGCTGCTGGAACTCTCTTCTTTGAGTTGATCACTAGCCTGACCTCTGGGTCTACTTTCATGGAGTACACAACTGGAAATTTTCCTAGCTTGTCATCAAAAACATCAGCATACTCTGAGAAAATGGCATCAGTGAAGCTGGAACTAGGACATGTGCTTACATGGCTTCTTTGGTAAAAGAAAGCAGTTTCATTCTCAAACTATCTCTGAGACCTAATAATGACTGCACAGGTCTTCTGACTATATATAATTGCAAGCTGTAACTGTTCCCAGTTGAATAGCATGAACGCACTACTAGGTCTTCAGTTTGAATCGCTTCCCCTCCATAAGCAACAAGCTTCACACAATTAGCCAAATGAAGTCAATCATCAGCACTTAGTTTAGCAACCGTCTCTGCTGATGTAACATTGCGTTTTGAACCAGTGTCTACTTTGAGTTCCATGGGTTTATCATTGATCATGACAGTACAAAACAATTTGTTCATTGCCAACAAATCTCCTGCATTAGCCTTTTCACCAACCACTGATACACCATCTACATAGAAAGTAGGGCTGCAGCTTTCTACATGATCAACTTGCTTTTTTCAGTGACCTTTCTTAATAACTGAATGAGGCTTGCTTCATTTACAAAACTTTTGAAAGTGGTTCCATTTTTTTACACTTGTGGCATTGCTGACCAAATGCTAACCACTTATCTCTTTTAGACTCATGATTGGCACCACAATTATGACAGTTAACAAGAAGACTTGATTTGGGTTTTGCTGATTCACCCTTATACTGCACTGAGCATGTCCGTTTTGCTGAACTAGTCTTAGAACTTGCTGGAAAGTTATGGGTCCTCCCTGGAAAACCTGCAGAGACTGCAATTGCCATGTGCTTAGGCCTGCTTCTGCTAGCAATGTGCTGCATGCTGTCTATGCTTGCTCTAGAGGCTGCTAAAACCATGCTCTCATCACTTGCAAGCACACTTGTGTGCCTTTCTGTGAGCTCATGAATTTGACAAAACTATATAGCTTTGCTCAATGTTAAATCACTGTAATGAAGCAAAATCTTTCCCACTGCTGCATTAACACCACACCCAAGCCTGTCCTTTTACTCATCTTTCAAATTAGCAAATCTGCAGGTTTTAACATTATTTCTCAAGTCAGTGATATAAGCTGCAAAAGTTTCTCCTGGCATTTGGTCTCTTGATTAAAACAGGAGCTTCTCTAATGTAACATTTATCTGAGGGTTACACATTTCTCTAAATTTGTTTCAAGCACTCAAGGTCCTGTCTTGACTCAGCTGGTATAACAATATGGTGGTTCCCTCCTCTCCTGCATATACTGCTGGTGCATACACAAATGAACGCTCTCTTTCAACGGCTTCTGACACCACTAAGTTAAGCAAAATAAATGTACTCATATGTGCATCTATCAGAAAAAGCTGCTTGTATGAAAATATATTCCTGCTCAAATACTTTCCAATTCTCTGCAATATCACGATCAAACACAAGTGGACCGGGTCTGCGAAATGCCTCTGACATATCAACACACAGTAGTGAAGGTGCTTGAAATTATGTACAAACACACACACACATATATATGCCAGAACTTTATGCCAGAACTTGTAATTATACCCAATAGCACAACAGACTCTGAAATAACTGCACTTTGCCAAATAAGTCTCCATAGCACAAGAACACTAAACTCACTGTATTTTGTGAAAACACCTTTCAGTGTAAGAAATACTTTGAAATTACTGTACTTTGCAAATGAATTGTGCACAGCACAAGAAGCTTAGAGTAAGAAACACTTTGAAATGATTGCACTTTGCAAATGAACTGTATAAAGCACAAGAATTTTTCAAAATGGTTGTACTTTGAGAAATAACTCTGTACAGTGTAAGAAACACTTTGAAATGGTGGCACTCTGAGAATAAATGTATATATAGTACAAGACACTTTTTGAAATGGCTGTACTTTGCAAAATAACTGTTCTTTACACACAGTAAACTCTGAAATAAATGCACCATAATAAAGCACACACTGAGATACTTTGAACTCTAATTATGCTTTAAATAGCTTCAATGTGAAATAGTAGCAGATTCCAAAACACAGTCATATACTAAGAAAACATGCAATTGCCTTGCTTTTCTAAGCTTATTTTGCCCTTTTATTGTACTTATGTCCATTTAACCTCTTATCATGCTCATTATTCTTTTCTTGTGCTCGTTTTACTTTAAACATGCTCGTTATGCAAACCAGAGGTAATTCTGAACCCCATACAAGTATTTCTGATAGTTTTATCAAATATCGTGGTTTCAAACACTTAATTTAATTAATAATGCATTTTATGCCTTTCATTTGATTAATAGCGCATTTTGTGCTACTCGTTTGATTAATAATGCGTTTTGTGCCTTACAAATGCTTCATATAGTTTCCTTTGCAAAATAAATAATTTTGCAAGTTTTGGTAACCTGAAGTTCATTTCTGGCCCTTTGTAATAATTTGAGAACTGTATCACCCAACCTGCTCAATATACCTTCACCGACAGCTCTGCACCTAATGGCTTGATGAAGTTGCACTCTTAATCCCATTTCTGACACCATATCACTCGTTTGGTCATGATAAAACAGATGAACAGCTGTGGGTTCTCTTCAAGCAGATTTATTATACACAAACACATCAGGATTGAGGCTTAGTAACTTAAATAAACTTATAAAACGGACTGACTACTACGCTCATACATGTTAACACTCTGGCTGTCCTTTCACATTTAAAATTGCCTATTGTCTTTTTGGTACAATGGTGCAGCCTGCATGTGTTCACTATTTATATGCACATGCCTACACTTGGAAATGCTTCTTAAGGTTGCAACACATGCTCTGTTCTACAAATACCTTTAGACCTGGTGCAAACAATCCAAGTTTAGGGATTCCCTACTCACTAGACAGTATAAATCAGATCATCAGCTCCTTAATGTACTTCTTAAAGAGAAATCCCAGCTTTTACTGTAATGTGTGACAGGATAAGCAAAAGCAACATGGAACTCACTGGGTAAGTTCCTAGCTTATAGACCATGTTTAAGTAGGAACTGGGCAACCATTCCTTAGGGTGACACACTCCCTATCAGACCCAATAGATCCCTCTTCCACTAGGACTAACAAAACCTTTTATGAATTTTATACACACCTATAGGAAGATAACTCCTCTTTAGAGGATCCCACTGACAGCCTAAACTCCTCCTTAGATAAGGTTATGCTTCCCTCCCTGTCAGAAAATCCACAATCTGATTTCTGCTGTTGTGATAGGAACACTCAGTTCAAACAAGTGTTAGTCTTTTCAGAAGGGCAAATCTCCTGGTCTAGATGAATTTAATATACAACTAAACCATTCACTACAAGATGGTCTCCGAGGCTTTTATGGATTTTATTTTTTTTTTCAAGCCTCTGTATCTACCAACTACTATTCATCTTTAGGGACTAAGGAACTTACCAGAACCCATCTCTGCCTTATTTGTTGACTCTGAACAGATTTTTGTTCCATCCACTGGCCTTGCATATGGTTAGTGACATGGAACATGGGATTTCCAGCAGTATTCATTAATTCTATTCAGGCTATGTACTCCCACACGAAAGCATGCTTACTTACCAAGTGTATGCTTCCCCCTCCCAACTGTCTCTGATAAAAGGGTCCCATCAGGGTTGTCATCTCTCCCAAGCCCCTTTGTTTTGGCTAGCTACAGAACCATAAACAGGGTTTTGAATTCTTTTGATAGTGTTACAGGATGGTCAGTGCATGGATTACCCTGATGTTTGCAGATAATTGTGTTATCCAGACTGAGGACACTCTCTGATGTCCCTCATACTTCTGATTGCACATCTGGCTTAAAGGTCAATGTTTCCAAGACTGAAATTTTTCCTGCTAACCTCTTGGCAAAAAAATGGCTAACTCAGTTAACTGTTTCACCTTTAGCTAGTCTGGACCCTGCCCTCATTATTTGGGTATTAAAATGCATTACGATGTTCAAGAGAAGCTTAGAGTTAACTTTAAAGATGTCTAGGTTAAGGTCTTTTCTTTGGTTCATGTCTGTCAGCATTTTCATTTCTTGCTAATGGGACATATAGCCACTATTAAACTGCTAACCTGACCTCCAGTTTATCTTCTCCATCATATTCCTACCTCAGCCTCCTACCCAAGATTGAAAAAAAATTTCTGCATTGATGTCCTCTTACATAAGGGAGTGAGGCTGTTGTAGGGTCCTTTAATTTACTTGTATTAGTTTTCTGGGGTAGAGCACTGATCTCCATGGACCTTTTTCAGACTCAGCCAGGGAGAGATGCCTGGTTAAGCAACTTGCTCAGAATCACACAGTTGAGGAACAAAGGCTGAGGGAATCAAACCTTGCACTATTGAACCACAGGAAACAGCTGGTTAAAAGCTCCTTAATCCATTAGCCCAACTGCCAGACAAATCCTCCAAGTCAACTACCAGTCCTTCTCAGTACTCAATGTACTCACACTTTTCCAGCTTGGGACTCCTAGGCTGGAGCAGATATGCCAAAATCTTTTTACTCTTACAGATTTTTTCACTCAGTCATATAGCTCTTCCCCTGTTGGGCTCTCAATGACGCTTCAGTCTTGAGATATTTCACTCCTTGGGCCTTAAGCTGGTATCAGAAATCCCTTCCCACCAGTTTGAAATCCTAATAATCTGTACATCTCTCTCATCTTACCTTTACTTTTCTCTCTAAATCTGTAACTTGGCCAGACATACAAGACTCAGTGATTCCCATGTAGGATAATACCAGTTTCTTATTAGATGGCACCCCCTTAAAAGAAAACTCATGGAATAACAAGATTATAAAATGCTAGCCGATTTGGTCTTGACAATAGGAGAGAACGTCTTAACGTTGAGAATTTACAACATACTTGGGACCTGACTAGGTTGGATATTTAGAAATTCCTTAGAGTTAGATATAGGATTCATAGATCTTCCTTCTATGCCCATATTTCTAACTCCTCCCATTCAATTGGTATGTTGGCATCTAAACTGGGACTAGGCATGACCTGGCTCACCTGCAGGATGATATCCCACAGTCATATCCTTTTTAAATTGATCCCATCACCTTAAGACATTTCCTTATGTATAAGAAAATACATTTATTTACACATGAGTATTGGACCTTAGCCCTTGCATGTGATAGAGGCCTTACTTCCAATTTGTCATGTCAAGCTTGTGGATTCAGTACCCCAAGTACAGTTCATAAATTTTGGGATTATCCCTTTGTTTTTCAAATGCGAGAGGTAGTGGTTAAAGCTCTTTATTGATATTCCCTATCCCCAGTCTTAAATCAACTCTCTGGGCCAGGTTCCTGCCCGTCTCTCACTGGGATACTTATTTTTTTCTTTTACAGTTACTCCAGGTATCAGCCTCAATTAAAGTATATACTGTGTGGTTTATAGTGCATAATTTATCTTATCAATTTGTTGACATGGGATATATTTATTTGAAACAGAAATACTGCATTAAAGTACTTTAAAAACATTTATTATGTCCTGGTGGCTAGTTCATCCCCTACTGCTGTTGCTGCCATTATGGCATTTGTGATGAAAGTAATTCCTGGGGGTCTAATATATGCCCCCACCCCCCATTATAGCAGTTTAGGATTATTCCCTTGTAGTTTATAGGTTCCACCAACCACATTTGGGGCACACAGTTGAAAATAGCTTTTTGGCCATGTTCAGTACTTTCACATGATGGGGACAGCCATGCTGATCTACATGGCCAAGCAATTTTTTTAATCACTCTGCCATGTAGATGCCTTCCTACAGGAGGTTCTGGTGACAGCATATGGCTAATTAGTATATACCTCACCCCAGAATTCCTTCTTAACATGCAGCACAGCTGCAAAGGCAGGCCTATACTGTGCTGCACATCTTTATGTTACAGGATCATGCAACACAGTATTGTGGCAGTTGCTGAATAAGGGAGAGGTCCCACAATGTCTACACAGAGGTTTACATATTGTGGTACCTTCTTGAATCCCCTCACCCATTTCTTTCTTTTTACAAAAATATACTAATTTTATTTGATTACAGAACACATGACCATGCAACAACAATAACAATAATGAAGGAATACATTTATAAGATCTTACCAGCAGATGTCTTGCTTCTCACTGTTACAACAGTCTTTACAGAAGATATACCCTGCCAAGGATAGCTGAACATCCGCCCATCATACCAAAGCCTTTATAAAACTTCCAGGTGCCACAAGTTAGGCATATGGCTTACTTCTGCTGTGTGAGGTACACATGTGATGCATGCATGCCTACTAAGAACGGAGTTGCCACAAGAGAATAGAAGCAATGCTAGAGGAAGCAACATGCACATCCAGGAAGGGAAGAAAAAGATAACCCTTGGCTAGAAAGAGCAACTGAGGATAATGGGGGGAAGGAGAAAAGGACAGAAGATTACAACAGTGAGAAGTAGGACATCTATTGTTGTGGTAAGATCTTACACAAATGTACTATGTCCTTCCTTATCACTATTGCAGTATTTACTGTAGTAATTATAGAAAGAGTACAGAAGCTACTGGAAGGGAAAAATACAAAAGAACCTTTCAGAAAAAAAAAAAAAAACATAACATGAAATATGGCCTGGTCAAAACCCACACTGGATTTAGAAATTATATCTAATTTGTAAAATGAACAAACAAGTAGCAACTTCCAAAATAGATATAGTATCCAGACACTTGAAAAAAAAAAGAAAAGCAGCAGAAGATGCAATTTCTCAAGAACAAAATTAAGATAGCAAGATGGAGGAATAAGTTTGGGGGCCTGATGTAGAAAATGTCTTACCTCAAAACTAGACACCATAGGAAGAGATAAAGGCAGACAAAGAAATTAATGACAAATTAGCATTAGCTTTAAAATTATGAATATGCCAGGCAAGAATGGAGCAACTCACAAATAAGAAGGAACCATAGGGATACCCACAGGAAAAAAGGTCCAGGTCTTATTTCAGACACCAAAACAGAAAATGTCTTCAATTTAGCCACATAGGATTTTCTTGTAGCTGGTTTTCTAGCCTACTTTAAAACCCTTAGCACATCCTCAGAAAAATGGTGTCTAAAGGGAATCAAAACTATAACCCTGTCAACTGAAGGGTAGTTAAGTGACAATGAGAGAGAGAGAGAGAGACAGAGACAGAGACAGAAAGAGAGAGAGAGAGAGAGAGAGAGAGAGAGAGAGAGACAGAGAGAGATACCTCCTCTCTTCTGTGAGCAATTGCATCCTGTGAGGTAACGTGTGATGAAATAAATGGGGAACCAGTTCTGTATGGGCCAAAAAGGAATCAACAGGATTTTGGATTTGTCCCATATGATCTTGAGAAGGACTTTTTAAAGCAGAGGAAGGGGTGGAAGCATAAAGAAACCCCCCCTCCAAGAACAAAAAAAGCCATGGCAACCACTTTCCAACCAGATGACTAGGTACTGTGGAGCAGAACTGAAGGAGTTTTCTGTTCAGAGGGGAGGCATTTATTTATTTGAGGAATACCTCACCCTTGTACAATGTCCAGGAAAACCTCTTCGTAGAGCATCCATTCATGTGGATTTGCCCTGGATCTGCTCAAGGTGTCTGCAACCACATTATGCTTTGAGAGAATGTAAACCACATGGAGAATTAATTGATGGCAGATTGCTATATTCAAAGCTTGAAGAGCTATCCAATAAAGGAGATAAGACTTTGTTGATGTACCACACTAATGGAAATATTGTCTGAGAATCTGTAGGAGCCTAGGAATCCAGAGAGAGTGAAAGGCTTGAAGGGCTAGAATTAAAAGTTCTCACCTCCTTGATGTTGAGATGACTTGGCAATTGCTGAAGAGACCAATGGCCTTATACCCTGAAGTGGTTGGTGGCAGTTCCCCAGCCATGGTCTGAAACATCTGTGTACACCTATTGGGCAGGGGACGGAGCTTGGAAGGGCACATCTCTGTTCAGAGAAATTTGGTGAATCCTCCAGTGGAGCTTGTTTGAGACAAGCCAGGACTGAAACAGGAAAGTCCAGGAGATGGCAATGTTGGAACTAGGTAGTCTTGAGATACTATACATTTTTTTTCATATGGAATGAGTCAAAATGGATCACATATATGGCAGATGCCATTAACCAGAGTTCTCATAGAAGTTTCTTTGCAGGAAGGAGTAGTAATGAGCGAAAATAAATCAGGCAATGATAGGACCTTTGGAGATGGAAGAAAAGACAGACAAAGCGTTTCCATTTATGGGGATGGTCTGAATCCTGCAACCCAGCAGTACTTGGTCCTATGAAGGGGTCAACACTGACTTTTTGATATTGAGTGAACCCTAGACTGTGGAGAAATATGCTAAACTGAAAACCCTGAAGCAGAAGTTGCAGACAGGAAGCTTGAATTAAGAGGTTGTCTAAATAAGAGAATATCTAAATTCACTGAAGCCTGCAAAAGGCTACTAAAGGGATTAGACATTTGTAGAAAGACAAACAGAGCACAAAACTGATGATGTGAGGAAGCAGCAGAAACATGTAAAAACCGTCTTGAAGAGAGGGACAATATGGATATGAAAGTAAGCATATTTCAAATCTAAGGACAGCAGAAAGGCCTGGGGAAGTAGAAGAGGAAAATGAAGGGTCAACATCATAAAGGAATCTTCAGAAAGGTGTTGAGAAATAAGACATACAAAATTGGCTTCCAAGAGCTGTCCTTCCTGGGAACTAGAAACATTCCAGAATAACAACAACAATAGTAAAAATAGTAACAGTAGTAGTAGTAATAATAATAATAATAGTAACAACAATAATATTAACAACAAAACAACACTACTACTACTAATAATAAAACTGTCCCTTGTTGAGAAGGGGGGGGGGGGCAGTCTGAATGGTTCCTATAATTCAACTGCTCCTAAATGATAAAGGGAAAATGAAGAAGTGGGAAAGCAGGGACTAAGGAAGGGATTTCCAAACCATAAAAGATAACCTTTCTGGATAATAGGCAGAACTCTACAGTCTTGCCAGCTAAGAAAAGACAAAGTAAATTTGATGGATAGAGAAATCCGACTGTGGGAGTGGCAAACAGAAGCTGGTTTGTTAGTGGAATAGGGTGGAGTTTTAGCCCTTAGAGTGCCCATCAGGAAAGGTTCTCTAAGAAGCCCTTTTACCTCAAGAAGGCTGTCTTGCTTGCCTGTGAATAAAGGAAGGCTAAGAAGGGTAATTCCTCTGGAATTCTGAGACAGGGAAAGAAATATTTCTTTCAGATCTTGCATGGTTTTGCTCTTATCCTGTAGGATTTTGAAAAACCTGGCAGCCACATTGCCAAAAAGGTTGAGTATCTAAGGGAATATCCAGGAACTTGTCCATAATATCATCAGAGAAAGAGCATGAATGCTCGGCCAAGAATACCTTCTCATGACAGAACCTGAGGCAGATACCCTGGTAGCGGCATCAGCAGCATCTTAAATACACTTAATAGAGTGACAATCTACATAGGCAGAACCTAGGATAGAAATGGCAGTAGACTTTGCCTCAGAGTCAGGCATGATGGACTGGTTGGGCCCCCTCCCCAGATTCCCGCCCTTCAACCCCTAGGAAACCTTCTCAGTCTTATAAGGTTCCAGAGGCCCTCAGTTGGGAAATGAAGGGCCAGTATATACTTTGTTGTGTGTTTGGCAACTGGTGGCCCTGAAGTCTAAGACACACTGGTGGCCCTGAAGTCTAAGACACACATTTTTCCAATACCTGTCCATAGCCAGACTGTCCTTATCTGAAGTCAAAAGCTTGGAGAAGGACAACAGTTTAGAGGGCTTGTCTGCAGCAACAAACTGCAAGGTCAGAGGAGATATTTTTAAGTAAGAATTTTTGGGCCACTGGAACCTTATATAACTTATCCAGTTTCTTAGGGGTTGAAGGCTGGGAATCTGGGGGCCAATGAGTCTGAAGAGAAGGGGTCAAGCAGAGCATCCCAGATTAGGGTGACTGATGATAGGAAACTCCATTTGTAAGAGTTCATAATACTTTTTTTTGGATGTTAGAGATCTTGGAAATGTTCCCTCATACAAACCACAGTATCCCCAAATGAACAATTCCTCAACAGTGGAATCAATAAAAAAGGAATTCAATTCCTCAGATCTCAAGGCATGTGGGAAAATGCAGCTGTGAGGAATAATCCAATGATTATTCCCCAAAGAACAGGGCCATATCTACCTCAGAGGAAGTAGGTGCCTTTGACATTAAGCAGGAGTAGATTACCATGGAAAAGAAGTAGGAAAACAAACCCTGAGGGGGTCTTAAAGCCACAAGGGCATTTAAAAGCACACAAAAGTAAAACCCTGCCTTTCCTTGTAAAGATTATTGTGCACAGGAGGCAAATGTGTATTTTTTTCTATTTCCTTCAAAGGAAAATCAGCTTTTACCAACCTGAGTACTTCACCCCTTTGCCTAGATTTGATAAGGATACTGGGTACTTCTTTCAATACAAGAATATGAGGGATCCCCCTAGGTCCTTCCACAATAACCAGCCATGGTTCCCCCTCTACATCCTTTGCAGATGTAAGCACAACCTTATGTGATGTACAAACAGGTATCCATAGAGTCATAGATTAATACTAGGCTAACTGCCCTCATGGACCATTTTGAGCCTAGCCAATTACCCCCCCCCCCCTATGAGAATCAAACCCTGCATCTTGTGCTGCTAAGGTAAACACCTTAACCATTACACCACCCTCCAAAAGCGGATACTGTGCACCATAATCACAGTACTAAACCACTAAGCCATGACAGCTTTATAACAGGGTTAAAGCAGAGGCAACTGGCAGAGACACTGGACATTCATCAGGTGCTTCATCTGAGCCAACTGAGACATCCAGAGGAAGCTGGACAGCAGCAGAATCAGAACACAATTTCTTGGCTGCCTTTTTAAATCTCAGCTGAATGTTAGGGGGCAGATGGATTCTGCTATGCTACCCTGAGAGCTAGTAATTTCATGTGCTGGTTCTCTAAACAGACAGGGAAGAAAGGACTACTTCAGACAATCTTAGGGCTGAATGCCTGACAGATCTCATTGCATATATTTGCGGGTAGCTGTACCTCTCAACTGCACAGATTTTTGCCTCATATTTTTGGTGTGGTCCTCCTAAAATCTGTACTTTCCTGACAGATAGCTGAATGACAAACATTTGAGTTTAGGACTCCAAATCCTTCAGAAAATTCATGCTAATGCAAAACCTATAATTCTATCAGCTTTCCAAGTTTGTAAGAGCAATATTTAAAATCTGTCCCTATTTGTCCCCCAATCATAGGTTCATAGGTTCATAGATTAGTACTAAGCTAACTGCCCTTGCAAGCCATTTTAAGCTTAGCCAATTATCCCTTGTGACACTCAAACCCTGCACCTTGTGTTTGTAAGGCAAACACCTTAACCATTAGGTCACCCTCCCAACCCCTTAGGCTTTGTCCAAATTTTTGCTCTAAGAGGTTGAGATGTAAAAAAGGCACTGTATTTTCTATCTTTATGGGGAATATGCCTCCTACACTCGTTTCTCCTTCCTGAATGACATAAAATACAATAGCAAAGGAAGACAACATTACAAACTAACTTGCAGAGTGAATTCAAGGTAGCATTCAGACCGATAGCAATGAAGTTTTAAGGAGAAGGCACACATACATATGTACCTAATGCAGTGGACATAGGGCATGTGCAGGACATATGCACTACGTGAAGTACAAGTGCCATATGCATGCCATACAGTGGAAGCAAGGCACCTGACATATGGTGCCCAGATGGTATAAAGGCTTTGATATGCTGGTCAGATGTTAAGCTAACCTAGGCAGGATATCCCTTCTGTAAAAAATACTGGAACGGTGATAAGGAAGGACATTTCATGCAATTCTGGTGGTTTCATGTAATAATAAAAACTATTGAACCACATTATAGAAACAGACATACTGTATGCAGGTGAATAAGCGTATAATGCAGCAGTATAAAAATTAAGTACGGTCATGCCATATTACATGACTCAAGGTTATTTCATGGAATATAAAGTTTTGCAGGCACCAGGACTATTTGTGAATAAGCAGTGTCATAAAGTTGGGGGCAAATGTGTTACAAATGAGCACCATCCATTTGGAGAGCAGAATGTTCTGACAGCTTTCAAAATGTCAATTAAACATTGCATTATGATCTCTTAAAAAAGTCAGCTTGTAAGTTATCAACCTGTCCAGCTTTTTTAAAGGTAGTTAATCAACCTTAAAGTAACAGTTTACAAGCTGTTTCTAGAAGTTGGAATGGTGACTACTTGACTGATAGCTTGAAAGATGTCAAACTTTTTCTTGTAAACATTTGGTGGGGGAGGCAAACTAAATGGGTGTGCTGTCCGGGGTGCCAAATTGTCCACTATGTCTCTGTGAAAAAGGATATGCACCAAGAATAGGTTCAGAGGTGTATACCAGGCTAATGACAAATATGGCCTTTATAAGCCTAGCAGTGCAACCAAAATGTGCTCTAGACTACAAGTTATGCATTTAAGACATTTATATAGGACTAATTGTTGGTTATGACATGATTTACTGACTGCCTCTATTCATCAGAGATGTGGGTGCTAGACCAGGGGTGAATTGCTTCATATAGATGGAGAGATTGTTCCAGAGAAAGAATTATCTGCGAGACATCTCTCTCTCTCCAACATGTCTTACTTATGTTGCAAGCAAAGACTAGGTCATTAGATCTAGTAGTTCTGATATGGTTTGTTTGCCAATGTACAAATTGTTCAAAGCGGGGTCTAGGGATACCTTGTATGCCATGCATAGATCACCTTGGCCTTTGAGGAGATCCACTCAGAACACTGCGTTTATGCCCTGTATTTTTTTTTTTTGTAAGGAACCTTTGTGAATGTTCCAGTTGCTGTAGGTGTGTAGTCCGGTACATACATGGGCATTATACTCAATGATTGGTCTGATGAGGCAGAGTATAGTGGTACAATGATATCTCTGGACCTAGATGCCATGCACTTACAAGTTCAGCAATACAGAAGGATTTCCTTACTATCTTGGATACATGTTGGTCGAAGGCCAGTTACTGTCTGCATGTGTTCCCAGATCCCCAGCTAGTGGTCAACTCTTAGGGGTGTTTTATTGATGACAGCTTCATGGGATGGTTGACTTCCCAAAAGGTACTATAATGCATTTCTTTGCATCGAGTTTCAAGACATGGGTTTGTCACCATTTTTGTTAGACCCTCCTGTAAAATGTTAGCATCTTGTGGGTATTCTAGGATTGCTCACAGTTTAGGAGTGCTCCCAGTCTGCAATCATCTGCAAACTTGGTCAGCCAGAGACCTTTGGCATTAGCAATGACGTTTTAGAAATAAATGCCAAAAAAAGAGGGGGCCCAACACAGAACCTTGAGGGACTCCACTGCTGACTGGTCTCTGAGTAGGTGGTCTCAGCAATCCCAACTCACTGTGTTCTACCTGTGAGCCAGCTGGCTATCCAGTGTATTATACAGGGTTTTATGCTCAATTCTGCAAGTTTGGTAACAATGTTAGAGTGGGGTATTGTATCAACTGCTTTAGCCAGGGCAAGGTAAGCAGTATGCAGTGTTTTACCCTCGTCCATTAGCTTGGTGACCTTCTCAAAGAAGTCGACCAGCTTCAGTAGGTTATGCCCTTCCTTTGAGAAAGCCAAAGTGGGATGGATCCAGTGTCTAAAGGCCTCCTAGGTCTTTTGTTCATCATGTCCATGATAATTTTTTTATATGGCTTTCCATATAAAACTAGCTAAATTAAAGTGTCTGTAGTTTATGGGATTTGCTGATGGTCTGCCCTTCAGCCGCTGCACCTCTCCATTCTCATTGCACAAAGCCTGTTTTAATACTATAGTTAAATAGTAAATCCAGTGGTCCTGATAAGGATTTCCAACTGTCCAGAATTTTTCTGGACAATCCAGAATTAAGGGACACTGTCATTGACATTGAAGAACAAAAGAATATGTTTGATTGAGCAAAGTAATATTGTATGGCAAAACCCCTCGAGGGGAGGTTAATGCACACTTCTCTTCTGCATGCATTTGGCTTTCATGTAGTTGTCCAGAATTTCTGACGTAAAACGTTGACAACTCTGATAGGTCATGTTATAGACTATTCCAGAAGCATCATGAGATATTTTCACGGTCCATTGTGGCCATGTTCTTGGCCTTAACAAGTACAGCCAGTAGATGCTCTCTATAGTTGGATGGTTATGTTTAAAAGTATTTCTTGAGAGATGACTCGGGGGGGGGGGGGGGCAACATGAAATGAATTAATCTGCCAACAGATTTGCTATATTGCCCAGCTCAGTGAATGTGGCACCACTAATCACCAGTTCAGCAAACTGCTGTGTACTGCCTTTGAGGCTTCTGACACAGCGGAAGCCAGCCTTTGGGTTTTATTTTGTCTGGGAAGCCATCAACCTCAAATTAGATTTACTGGACTTAATTAGCCCTCTTAGCTGCCTATTTACTTTGACAATAAAGTTCTTATATTTATGGGAGTTGCACTTCAATTTAGCCAGGATTTTTTTTTTTTGTTATGTAACCTGTCTAATCTGTGATAAAACCAGGATGGTTTCTTTTTGGAGTTAGTTTTGTACTTACCTTTGGTAGGTACAACAGCCTCTATGCAGCCACTGACATGGTTGTACACAGTTTCTGTGAACAATTCTGCACATGCTGCTATGTCTTATAGATTTGGAGAGACACTGAATTCTGACAACTATCGTTTGATTAAAGGTAGTTTGCTTTGGAATACATCCTAACTCTTCCTGGGGTTGCACAGTTGATTTTGATTTCAAAGGAGAGAGCTTTATGGTCAGACTAAACAGGGAGGACCTGACATTGGAGTGGGGCAGCATTCTTCCATATTTACAAGTATGAGGTGTAGTATGTTGGAACCTCTAGTGGGTGTATGAACTAGTTAAGGGTGTTTATTTAACTGGTTATGGGTGTTTATTTTTACAAAGTTCTGGAATCTCTGTTTCTGCAGATTTGGAGACATGTAGTATTTCCAGTCCATAGAAGGATAACAGAAGTCCCCCGTAACAGAAGTGTTAGGTTGCATGTTGGAGTCTCCAACAGGTTTAAGTATGCGCCAAGACATTCATGGAACAGAGGATGACCTATAGTCTTGCTAGGATGTGGTACACGATTTTATCTATTGTGACCTGTACGTGGAGAAAATCCAGCACATTATCCTGTTTAACCAAACTGGAGGCATGCTTGTTATTGATGTATACTGGAGACACTTCCACCTTTAGTCCTTTATCTGTTCAGCTACTGATATTTAAATGTGGAAGATACTCAAACCTTGCACTGTCAGGTCAGAGCACTCTCTACAGCTTTAAACTATATCTCAGTATCTGCAAAGGTGTCTATATTCACTAGGGTATGGAAGGCATACTTACCAAAAGCAGTATCTTTCGGCTTCTCCCATTAGGGGCCGCCACAGTGGATCACTAGTCGACAGACTGATTGGCAGTAGGATTTTTATGGTGTTGAGTTGTTAGCCCAGCTCACAAACCTCAAAGAAGGAACACACAGACAGACACACACACACACACACACCTACTGCATGTCTTTAAAACTCACTCTACTACAGGAAGGACATGCAGACTCTGTACAGAATGTGCTCTGGCTGAGAATCAAGCCAAAGAACCTCTTGCAGTGAGACGACAATGCTAACAGCTGCACCACCACGGCCGACAGGAGGGCATACTTACCAGCATAGCAAAGTCAACTCAACTGAACCTCAAGGTGTTACTGCACCTTAAGGTTCAGTTGAGTTGATTTTGCTATGTTGGTACGTATATCAATTTGGTATTACCTCAGAAATGGCTGCATGGGGAAGGATAAAGTGTTAGCCAGTATTTGAAAGCATAGAGGAGAAGGTGCAGACCATCCCTGGCAATGCAACATGGTTTGTTAACCATGTCTTCCCATGCAGACAAATACAGAATCTCCTTAGAAAGAGAACAGAAACATAGCCAATTGTTAAAAAATCAAATCATCCATTTTTGGTATTGTGACATCATTCTTTATAAAGGTAATATGCGGCTCAATGCTAGGATTATACCAGCCTAAGACATATATATATATATATATATATATATATATATATATATATATATATATATATATATATTTATACACACACACATATACAGTCTGTCTTCAAATAGCCTAGTGAGGTATGTCTTGTGGCATTTACACCTTCATGGTCCATGATGGAATCATACTGGTACCTTAAAAAGGAAGGGAAGGACAGGACAATGGGTAGAACTTCCCAAGTGTAACTGTGAGGGAGAGTCAGGTTACTTAAGGAGGAAAAAGGGTAGGAACATTTCTTCTTAGCAAATTGCTGTAATTAAATCAAAAGGGGCTTCAACATATTATTAGTTTAAGGGTGCGCACACTTGTGCAACCAGCTTATTGTAAGTTTTTTATTTTTTTATATTTTTCCCCCAACAGATTTGATTGATTTTCAGTTGAAGTGTACAGGTTACAGGTCACCTTAAAGGTGGGAAAAGTTTTTAAATGATTTATTGTGGTCTCATTTTTTTATATCACAAAAACCTATATGTATACACACACACACACACACACACACACACACACACACACACACACACACACACACACACACACACATTC
>NC_056731.1:128795394-128852894 GCF_019279795.1 Protopterus annectens | reverse complement strand
TGAATATGGAGACACCACCGCCTTTGGAGCTACGGTCCAAGTTTTGGGGCTGAAATGTGTGGAATGAATTACAGTCTGGTAGTGCAGGGGTGCTTTCTGCTGCCTTGAACCAGGTCTCTGTTACAGCACAAATGTTGATGTTCTTAATTTTAAGGAGTGCTTCGAGCGAGTGCATTTTGAGAGACTTAGACTTCTAGCACTGAGCAGCATGACACTCAGACTGCATTTGTTTGTAGCTGCTATGGTGGTAATTTAATCTTTGGAACACCGCTTAAAAAAGACACTATAGGAGTGGCAAGAGCCTTGACCAGTATTCAGAAGCACAGGTGTGACAGATGCAGGCCATCTCTGACAAATCATTGAGGTCCTTCAATCATGTCATCCCAGGCAGACAGATACTGGACCCCCTTAGAATGACAGCAGAAACATAGCAAATTGTTGAAATCAATAATTGTCTGCTTATACTGTGGTATCATTCTGGGTGATGATAAGATGCTGCTCAGGGCTAGGGTCATACCTGCCTGGGCTACATAATCTGAGAGCTCCTCCATCTCTCTTTTCATGTAGTCCATGGAGGTAAGTCTCAGGTCATTCCCACCCACATGTACAATGACAGAGTCATATTTGTACCTGCTGTTGAGGGACCCGAGTGTGTGCTTTATGTGGTGGATCCTGGCATCTGACAGGCAGCTGACTGTTACTTTCTCCTTATTAAACCTAGTGAGTGGGACATCAGTGTGCCTCACTATCAAGTCACCTATGACTAGTGTGTTGGGCATGCTGTTTTGCATTAGGGGCTTTGGTGGAGTGGCACACTATTTAGCAGACTTGTGTGTCTCATGATTAGTGCTGTGTTGTGTTGGTCGAGTGCGTTTCTGCCCTAGAGGTCTCTGCTGTTTGGGTAGATTTTTATTGAGAGCTTCCACGAAGGTGGGTGTATGGTTTGTGTTTGTGTGTAAAGGCAGTGTTGGGGTGTGTTCCAGAGGGCTATGTGTTCCATGTGATGTGTTGCAAGTGTCAATTTTCTCCTCTTGACCAGCTATCCTGGTCTTGGCTGGTGAGTGTGTGGCTTCCAATTTGGATATTTAAGTGCATTTCTCACAAGTCTGAGTGCTGAGAGTTAAGAGGAGAGGGTTGTCAGTGTACATGAAGCAGTTGCTACATTGGCCTTAGGATGCCCAAGTTCACCAGGTTAATAGGAGAAACCACAGGGAACTGAACCTTAGACATGCCTGGAGGGGTGGGCATTAATAATAAGTACTGGAGCGGTTTTCTTGTAGAACGTTTAGTGCTGGTATCACTTTTGTGTGCTACAATAATTGTTACAAGTAGTCTGATAAAGTGCTAGACTAATAAGCTAGGAAAAGTGCAGGAGAGAAGAGAAAGTACAGTTGTGTACACTTACCATAAATGTAGATGTTAGAGTGTATTCACTGTTGCAGTCATCACACATGGGTTTAGCTGCCTGCAGGTAGCCCTCAGTCAGCCCGAATACCAGAGACTTAGTATTTCTGCATCGGTTGCTGTCACTTCAGGACAGACGTTAGGTCACTGGGGGTACAAAAACAGGCAGCCTATGCTATTACATCAGTTTTTCTTGACCCAAATGTCAGGAGCCCCCCAAATAGGGAGCTAAGTTACAATGGGAAAAAAGTAAATACCAATAGCCCTGCAAGGGGTGAGTAATAGACAGACAGAAGAGAGAGAGAGAGACACAGAGACAGAGAGAGAGACAGGGGCAAGGGAGCTGGAAGGTGGGAAGCCAGGACTGCAGCAGTGAATACACTCGAACATCTACATTTATGGTAAGTGTACACACACGTACTATGTTCTTCATGTTTCACTGTTGCAGTCATCACACTTGGGTGGATTCCCAAAGCTGAAGAAAGGATGGAAGCAGTCAAGAAGAGTTGGGGTTGGCTAGTATGCCCTGCAGGACTGCTGCTGCAAAACCTGCCCTGGATTTGGAAAAAATAGGCAAGTGGTAATGTTTGGTGAAGGTGTGTACAGAACTCCAGGTAGCAGCTTCCAGAATGTCCCTGGTAGGGACTCCCCTAAGGAATGCTGTAGAGGTAGAAGTTGCCCTAGTGGAATGTGATCTGATCCCGAGGGATTGGTTTCCCATAGTGTTTGTAGCAGAAATGGATACAGTGTGCTGTCCATTTGGAAATTGTTTGTTTTGAAATGGCCTTGCCCTCTGCCCCAGGCGCAAAACTGACTAGTAAGTGGTCACATTTCCTGAGGGGCTTAGTACTATCAAGGTAGAATCTGAGCTGTCTGTGCACGTCCAAGGAGTGCAGGATCCTTTCCCCTTTATTTTGAGGATTAGAGAAGAAGGTTGGCAAATGGATAGATTGGCGAGAGCCACACTGGACACCTCTTTAGGCATAAAGGAAGGGTTGATCCTGAGGGAGACACTGTCAGCATTAAAAATAATCAAGGGTTCCACAGCCATATGTGCTTATAACTCAGACACTCTTCTAGCTGAAGTGGTGGCCAGAAGCAAGGCTGTTTTCCAAGAGAGGAATTTTAACTCTGCTGACACTGCAGCCTCAAACGGGGGGTGGGGGAGTTTCCAGTACAAAGTTAAGATCCCAAGCAGGGGTGGCTGCTCTCCTTGCTGGCCTTAAGTTGTTTGCCCCTCTCAGGAACTTTTTGATGAGAGGGTGAAAGAAGAGAGGTTGCTCAGTGTTGTAATGAGCCGAGATGGTAGAGGCATGGATCTTAATGGAGGAGAAGGATAGGTCTCTGTGGAGTAGATCTGTTAGGTAATCCACGATTAGAGGTAAAGAGGGAAGTGCTGTGTCCTTTCCTTTAGACTGAAACCAGGAACAATACTTTTCCACTTATCAGCATAGGATTTCCTTGTACTGTGTCTTCTGGCTTCAAAAATGACTTCCAACACTTGCTTGCTTAGGCTGGTCACTGGTGGAGAATTCAAGGAATGAGCCAGGTTGCAAGATTCAGGGTTTGCAGTTGCAAATGCAAGATCTGTCCCCCTTGCTGAGTGAAGAAGTTTGGGATCTGGGGTAGGTGCCAGGGTGGCACTGGTGACAGGCTGCACAGTAGTGGGTGCCAGTGCTGGCATGGCCAGTCCGGGGCAATCAGGATTGCCCTTGGTCCGTCCTGTCTTATCCTGAGTAATATTCTTGAGAGAAGAGGCAGAGGGGGGAAATGCATAAATTGAGAGGCTTACCCACTGGTAGGATAGGGCATCCACTTTCCCTGCTGTGAGGTGTGCTGGTGCAGAATTTGTGAGTTGGTGATTGTAGGGGGAGGCAAAGAGATCCACCTCTGGGGTCCCTCATTTCTGAATCAGAAGGATGAAGGTGCTGGGCTCCAATTGCCACTCATGTGGGTCTAGGAGATTTCTGCTTAAGTCGTCTGCCAGTGAGTTTGTTTGCCTGGCAGGAATTGAGCTTGCAGATGGACCTGCATGTCCAAGGCCGTGTTCCACAGAGCCATGGCTAGCCTGCAGAGTGGGTAAGAGTGGGATCCCCCCGCTTGTTAATGTACCACATAACTATGGTGTAGTCTGTTTTTATTAGCAGGTGTCCTGGTGAGAGTAGGGATCTGAAAGCTGTCAGAGAATGCTGCACAGCTAGCATCTCTTTCTGGTTGATGTGCAGATGAAATTGACTTGGGCTCCAGTGGTCCTGTATGCACTTGCCGTCCATGTGTGCCCCCAGGCATAGTCTGATGCATCTGTGGTTAGGGTCTGGGTGGCATGGGGTAGAGTAAAGGGCAGTCCCTTGTTGTGATTGCATGCTGCTGCCCACCAAAGAAACTTTGTCCTTAGGCAGGGTATGAGAGGAATGACGTTAAGTACCAGTGAAGTTTCCTCATATGCAGTCTGGCATATGGAATTAGTAGGATGAAATAGGCCATGAACCTTAGGGCCTGCAGGATTTTCCTTGCGGATAGCTGGGTTCTGGTGGCCATTTGAGTAAAACAGTTTGTCAGATAGGTTTGTTTTTTTAGAGTGAGGAATGCCATCTGGGATGCTGTGTCCAAGCTTGCTCCCTGGAATACAATCTTTGGACTGGGGACTAGTTTTTATTTTTTTTCGTTGATGGTGTACCCCAGGGAGGTTAGAAGTTTTTTTTTTTTTTTTTTTTTTTTACAAAAAGTCAGGTGCTGCAACAGCATATCCTGTCTGCCTGAATCAGGCAGTCGTCCAACTATGGGTACATTTGAATATTTCTCTGTCTGCAGTAAGCAATGGCTGGAGCTAGGCATGCTGTGAATACTCCAGGAGCAGTGGATAAGCCAAAGGGAAGTGAAGAGAACTGATAATGCATAGATCCTGCCCTGAAGGGAAGATATTTCCTGCATGACTCCCTTATAAGGATGTGCAGATATGCTTCTTTTAAGTCCAGGGTAACTAACCAGGCATCTTTGGCTAGCATAGGCAGAAGCTGCTGCAGGGTGAGCATTTTGAATTTTGGTATCACCAGGAAGGTGTTGAGAATTGAAAGATCTAGGATTGGGTGCCAAGTGCCCTCTTTCCTGGGTACTAGGGAAAGTTTGGAATAGAATCCTTGACCTAGCTGTTCCACCAGAAAAGGTTGAATCGCCCTTATAGAGAGCAGGGATAGAACTTAGCTTTGTGCCTCTGCCCTCTGGTTTGGAGGAAGCTCTAGGAACCCTTGTGGGGTTGGCCGTGAGTGGAAGTAGAATTTGTACCCCTTGGGATACAATGTTGAGGACTCATCGGTCATTGGTGATGGACATCCAGTATTTTGCATGAAGGGCAAGTTTTCCTCCTAGGGGCACAAGCGGCTGGGCAGAGGTCATTGTGAGGTCTTACCATAGGGAGGTGGCTTAGCACTCCCTGCTTTGGGGGTGGGGGCACTCCATTGCTTGGATCTCTGCATACCCTGAGACTGCAGTCTGGGTGCTCTGTTTCCCCTGGGTCTAATTTGAGATGGCCTGGAGGGGGCTGGAAAGGACCAGTGTTTCGAGGGGCAATGCCTACTGATTCTAGGAGGCTGCACTTGCAGGAATTCTAACTGTCTGCATAGATTTAGCTTTTTCATCCATCTTTTTAAGAACCTCTTCTGATTTGGCGCCAAACAGATTGTCCTTGTTCAAAGGAGCATCTAATAACGTTGATTTGACATGGTTTGGCAAGGTCTGCTCCTTAAGCCAAGCATGTCTTCTCAGTACAGAACCAGTGACTGCTGCCCTGCAAAATGCTTCTAGGGAGTCAAAGCCACACTGCAATTGTATGCTTGCTGACTTGGGTTGCAGAATGCGCAAGTTCCTGCAACTGTTTATTTTCTGCACAGTCTGTAAAGGTAGCTATTTTTTGCTTAATAAAGTTCCATAATATGTTGCTGATACTTCAGCATGTGAAACTGACAATTCAAGGCCCTAATGGCAAGAGTTGCAGAAGTATATACTTTTTTACCAAATCTGTCCAAAGCTCTGGAATCCCTGTCTGAAGGGGTGGGATTCTTAGCTGTAGTTGCCTTGATACCTTCAGGTCCATGGGAAATGATCTCTGGGTCAGCAGTAGGATTTTTGAAAATTAATTTATGAAAGTCAGGTACTCTGAAGTATCTGTCTGGTTTCCTAGGAGCAGGGGGTAAAGTATCAGGATTAAGGCTGGATTCCATAAAGACATCATCAACAACTTCCAGGACTGGGGGTATTGCTAAAGGCCTATGTTGTGGCAAGTCTAGAAATTCTGAGTCTCTTTTTGGACTGAGGATAGTGTTGGCATTTCCAATGGAAATGCTCTCGTAAAGCATGTAAGATTTCACCAAAAGAAAAATCCTTTGGAGGAGAGGCAGAGGGAATGGATTCCTTTGCATCTGAATCCTCATAAACAGATAAGGGCATATCTTCATAGTCAGAAACCTCAGAGTCATTGGACTCCTGGTCTGTTGAAGCTGCTGGGGACTGATCTCTTTTTTTTTCTTAGCAGGGGAAGGCTGACTTCCCCTAATCAGCATAATAAGGTCTTTTGCCATTCTAAGCATTTTATTTTGTGACAAGGGAGCAGGTGCATGCACTTTGGTCGCTGGTTTTCTAGGCATAGTGCACACTCTTGACCTTAGAAACTCAGTAGTTTTAGACAGAACTGAAGTTGTTGGTTTGTGTCAAACATCAGTAGTGCAAAGAACTTCCTCAGAAGCCGGCGCCTGCTCAGCGGCTCCAGACCCATCCAAGGTAGAGACATCCACAGGTTCGATGGTCAAAGAAGAGTCTCGTGGCATACTGGACTCCGAACAGGTCTAAGTAGAGGCCTGCGAATCCACTGAAGTGGGCATCAGGGACTGCGAAAGTGCCTCACTGAGTACCGGCAAACTGGTGACTAGCTTAATAGAAGCGTCATCAGCAGCTTTGGACCTGTGCAGTCTCTGTCTTTATCGTTACTTTTTTTGGAATATCGGTAGTCAGATGGCTTACCAAAGTCATATCAGAATACAGAGATCGAGAACAAAAGTATTTAGTGACAATAAGGGCCCAATGACAAATGGTTCGGGCATTGAACAAGGGACAAAACTGACAGTGAGGTACATCGTGGTCTGGGCCTAAACAGGTGACGCAGTAAGAATGAAAATCTCGGTGTGGTATTTGCTTTCCAGAGGCAAGACAATTGTTAACTTTTTCTGACATTGGATAGAGCAAGAAAAAAAAATCCCCAATGGGGTACTTAGCTTTAGAAGACTTCAGGATGATTCAATTCATAAACGAAAACTCAGATAGCAGCCGACCAGCACTCATGTGAACTGCTTCTGCTACGAGCTCCTCGGCAAGAAAGACAGAAGTAATGGAGTTGGCTGCCTGTTTTTATACCCCTGACAACCTGATGTCAGTCCTGAAGTGACTGCAACCGAAACAGAAATACTAAGTCTCTGGTATTCGGGCCGACTGAGGGCTACCAGCAGGCAGATAACCCTAGTGTGATGACTGCAACAGTAAAAAACGAAGAACATTTAACAGATCTAAGATAAAAATTGAAGGGCAGACTTTGGCACTGCTCAGAAGCTTACAAACAGTCCTGGATACAGCAAACCTGTATCTGGATTAGACTAGTTACAGGAATGCGGGAAACAAGCACAAACACTGGCTTTTAAAAAACAGAAAGTTGAAAAAGATGGAAAAAACTGCACAAACAGTCAAACTACAATTTCTGGGCCAGAAACCACCCCTCTTGTGGTAGATAAGCTAGAAGGCTTCCCTCCAACAAAGAAATGCTGGGCTAAATCACAAAAACTATGCAGATCATCTCTTGAAGCCTTGTCCCTTTTCCTAGTATCATACAGACTACTAAAAGGAGACCCCCGTCTCTTGTAAAGGGCCTCAACATACACTACTCTCTCAGACCTATTACACATTCAGAGGTTCAGTGGTAACATGAACACTAGCTCTAGGGATCTCAACTCATTTTTCAACATAAATAGAACATGTTGGAAAGATAAATACATTTCCCAGAGAATGCCTCTTCCTATGGAATGGCATTTCATTCCACCTAAAGTAAAGCACTTTGCAGCTTAGATGGGTAGATGGTAAGGTTATGCTTAACCTCCTCACAGCAGTGCCAGTGGTGCAATAAGTATCGCTTCACCTTTGGCGAGGATGTTTGTGGGTTCTATTCTCACACTAGGTAGATGGATTGCTAACATTACAGTGCAGCACATGTGGGGTGTTGTACTCCTGAGTGTATCATTCTTTGGATGACATGCTAAAGCTAAGGTTCAGCTCAGGTGGATTTAAATAACCCCATGGCACCTATCGGTAAGGGAAGTTCTACTATGCCTGGCCAAATTTAACCTAGTAGTAAAAATACCCACCTTGAGTATCCCCCTGAAAAGAGGCCATTGGCTTAGTGGGACTAACCTGGTCAGGAAAGGATAGATAGATTAGAAAAAAATAAAATAGTCCAGTAAGTACTTAAAGAACCTAACATAATGAATTGTGATAATTTCAAAACATATGCTATGAAGAATGTATTTCAGACTTTTCCTAATGTGAAGAGTAATGGCCAGAAATGAAGTTCTAACTGAATTTGAAAGTCGAGAGACTCAATTCACTTTAAAAGATTTTCCCATTGGTCTGCTATGGGAATGCTAAAATGTATTTCATTTTCGTTTCCGCTAAGTACTGATAATACTCAAGAGGGTGTGTTGTCTTTGAATCAGGTGAGTTTTATTTATATTTAAGCTGGGAAAGGTTTGCAATGGTCTTAAACATTAAGTAACAAACCCATTTTACACTATGGGCTGTGCATGGTACATTACTGCATTTATAAGGATATTGAGGCTTGAGCCTGAATGGAGTATGGCTTACAATCCCTAGTTAAGGGATATCTATATTGATTATAGCTCCAAATGTCTCACTATACTTACCTGTATCACTCTGCAGTTTGAGTTTTACATTTGGTAGTTCATGCATGCTACTAGTAAATTTTACTTTATACTTCAAATGTAACCTAGCTATTCCAACCATTTTAACAAAACGGATTGCGGTGCAGGCATGTAACTTCGTCAAGTATACACCTATGAAGATGCAGCTTCCACTGGGGCCTTTATACACCTAGTCAAGCATCACAAATGCATCCCTCAATTACTATGTGCCTTGCAGTTTATTTTAAGTGGTGTATGTATGATAGGGCAATATTTACAGGCTACCTCTGTCCATTACATAGATACCAGACGTTGGGTGTACTCTCTTTTTCTCATCTACTGGTCCAGGTTTTCTTTGAATACAGTTAGGGAGGTGCTCTGCTTCAAACATGGCTAGAAGCCTGATCCACAGAAGGAAAATTCTCCAAGACACACACCTGTCCCTCCAACTTGCCCTATTTATGTCACAAAGCATATATGCCTAGATTGAGTAATTCTGATGCTGTTTAATTTGTGGATATGCAAAGGGTCCTTCAGAGTTTGATCCAAGAATGCCTTGTATGCTAGGCCTAGATGGTCTCTCAGTCTGTTGGAAACAGAGTACAGAAACAGGACTTTGAGGGTATCTGCACAGTACATGCTGTTAACACACTGTATCCTTTTTGTGAGGAAACTCGGTGGATGTTCCATTTGTTGCATGTACCCTGCCAGGTACATACAGACTATGGTGTTCTACTCGATGGGCCTGATGAGAGCCCAATACAGTGGAACAACAACTTCCACGGACCTTGATGCCATGCCCTTGTTCATACATTGAGCAACATAGAAGAATTTCCTTATACTCAGGCACATGTTGGTAGAAAGCCAGGTTACTATCTACATATGCACCAAAATCTGAGACTATTGCTTCTGCTCTTAGTGGTGGTGATGTGGTAATTTCCTAGGGTGGTCAACTTCCCAAAGGTTATTATTATGCATTCCTTGGCACAGAGTTTTAAGCCATAGCTTTGACACTGGTCATTTGTCTAATTTAGTCTTTCCTGTAGGAAGTTGGCATCTTGGGGAATTCTGTGATTAGTCCTAGTTTTCAATCTGCAAACCTGGTCAGCCAGAGGCCCTTGACATCCAAGAAGCATGACAAAAATGAGCAGACCCAGCAAAGATCCCTAAGGAACTCTGCTAGTGGCCAGCCTCTTTGTGAAAGTCGTCTCCTCTATCCTAACTTCCTGGATCTCATCTGAGAAACAGATGGCTATGCTTTGAGTAATGAAAGGGTTAACGCCTACATCCACGAGTTTGTTTACAATGACAGAATGGAGTATTTAATCAAATTTCATAGCCAGATTAAGGTAAACAGTATGCATTTTGCCCTCATCCATTGCTTTGGTGAGCTTCTCAAAGTCTACTAGGTTGAGTAGGTATGATGTGCCCTTAACAAATGAAACTGAGTTGGATTCAGTGTTTGAAGATTTTCTATAGCCTTATTAATCATTTCCATGATAATTCTTTCCATGGCTTTGTATACAAGACTAGTCACCCTTGTAGATTTTGTAGTTCGTGGGGTCCACTGATGGCCTGGACTTGTAGAGAGGGATGACTGTTGAAATTCTTCATTCACAAGGCATAAAGCTCCTCTGGTTTCTATGGTTAAATAGGGACTCCTGTGGTCCAGAGAGGTCATGTTTCAAGCTATATAGGAATCATCCTGGGATACTATCGTAGTCCATCAATGCAGTGTTCTTGGTCTTAGAGAGCACATCTGGGACCTTCTCCCTACTGACAGCTGGGGGGTTATTGTTTGATATTTCCTGGGGAATAGCCGATTGAAGTGACAGGATACTTGGAGCTGAATTTGTCAGTTAGCAGATTTGCTATTATCTTCTGGCACCAAGCAGGTGGCTCCATTTACAAAATCAATTGTGAACACTGTTGTGCTGTCTTTGAGGTTTCAAAGATAGCGAAAGAAAAATCAGTGATTGTTCTTTGCCTGGAATAACATAATTTAGTTTGCTAAATCCATATTTGAGGTAATTAGCCCTTTTAGTTGTTTGCTTAGATTGACAAGAGTGATTTCTTTTTCACATTGGGCATAGCACTTCCTAACCTTGACTAGTACTTTTTCCTTTTGTTGTACAAGTTGTTTATGTCTGGATTCCACTAGGGTTGTTTGTTTTTGAGTTAGTTCTGGGCTTATTTCTAGTAGGCACAGATTGTATGCATTTTTGTTATGCTTGCAAAGGATTTCTGTGAAACATTCTGTAGAGACAGCTGTGTTCTCAAGGTTTTGGGTGCTTTAAATTTTGACAGGTTATGACTTAGTAGTAGGATGTTTACCTTGGCATAGTTCCTACATGTTGCTGGGGAAGCGGGAGGGTGGGGTTGCAAAATTGATTTATTATGAAAAAGCTCTGTGGTCAGATCTTACTAGAGGGGAATCTACACTAATGGGGTACAGTATTGTCGCATGTTTGCAAGTACAAGGTTGAGCGTGTTTGTACCCCTAGTCAGTGTATACACTATCTGGTCCTGGTGTTTGTATTTACAAAGTACAGAATTTCTGGGCCTGTAAGGTTGGGGTCATGTTAAGTATCCCAGTTTATAGTGAGGTATCTGAAGTTGAACATGAATACAGTTTGAGGTGAACAGTAAGAGCCTACAATAACTTATTGTAGGAGTTATAGATTCTTGGTCAATGTTAGGCACACTTGAGCCTGGGGCACAGTCTAGGCTCTATAATGACTTTCCCCATAGCCCCTGGAGGTACATCAAGTCATTTACACCCATGGACTATGAGTCATTCTGATACTTGTGGTCTAATTACTTGAATGCATGGGTGGCACAGCCTAGCGTCTGATAGACAACCAGACGCAATTTTGTCCTTATTCAGCCTGGTGAGACGGTCATCTGCATGTCTCACAATGGAGTCTGTTATGAATAAATTATTGAAGTGTGTTGGCTTGTCTTATGAGTTTTGTAGCTAAGGCTACAAAGGGTGTGGCTGCATATGTTGTGTTTAGTGTTGTTTTGGAGGAGTGCTTTTGGGATTGCTGAGGATTTTTTTTTGTAGGACAAATGTCTAGGTCATCCTTGGTGTTTAAGAAAGTTGATTTTAAGTGCCTCAGCATAAGTTAGCCTATTTGTTGGGACAGTACTTTGTGTAGTGGGTGTAATGCTTGGGTACAGACAACCTGATTGTTATTTTGGACTGTTTTTATGTGAGAGTGTCTTGCATTCAGGGATATTGAGTAGTTACCTCTCTCAAATACTGTATATACATCTCGAAAGATTTAGTTGTCAGTGAATAAGAGACGATTCCTACATTGTTTAAGGGTGCCCACATCCATCAAGCTGGTGGCATACAAATTGGAAAAATGTCTATCCATGGTGTCAGGTCTTTTGTAGGTGAACTACAATGGGTACAGCAGGCTAACTTGGGTGCTGTGAGAAAACTACAGCTAAATTATGTAACACTGAATTTATGCAGTAGTACTCCTCAGCATGCAAACATGTTGCTCTTTGCACAACCAAGTACTGGGTAAAGTTACAGGTGATGTTTTGCATGACATGTCTAGTTTAAGCTTCCCATTTCTATACAAGGGAATGGGTAAACACTACTGTGACACGAGCAGTGGAATCTATAGACTTAGTAAACCACCTAAAAAGCCTTATGGCCAATGAAACACTCACTTTAAGCAATCCGGTGTGCTTCTCAACTCAGACAGACCAGGCTACTTTTCTACTGACACTAGAATTGCAGTCAATCTTCTTAATGTAAAAAAACACAATTTAGTCAGTCAAAAGTGAAAAGGTAACCGAAACAAATCAAGCAACTAGCTGCAACAAGTAAATACAAGGCAATGCTAAGGCAGACAAACCAGTAACAAGGAGCAGACAATTTAGGGGGATATTAAAGCACACTAGCAGCAGTTAGGAGAAGCAAACACGTTACAGTGATGAAATGTAGAAAAATACAATTAATTTAAAAACAGCAGCAATCAGAAAAAGCTTTGAAAAGTTTAATATTTCAATTTAAAATACTTAACTTGGATGGCACCAGATGCAAGCCAAACACTGAGAATACAGACAAGAACACCAATCATTTGACCTCTGTGGAACCAAGCTAAGAGCTACGCAAATGCTTTGAATTCACAGACTCAAACAAAACTAAACCAAATAAAAAGCCCTCCAGCCAATGAAACAATCTCACTTTTAGCCTCTGTTTTTCCATACCAGAATACACCAGGACATCTTTCTACTGCCACTAGAATTACAGTCCCAGTCTTCTTAATGTAAACACACACTTTAGTAATCCCAAAGTGAAATTTGTATGAAAATGTCAGTATAGTTATTATTTCAGAGATCATTCAACCAAACTGTGTGCTGTTGTACAATACAGATCCAGGATGCACAAATTTCACAATCACAGTTCTGTTGACTCCTAGGTGGTATGTTGCAAAGCACAACTTAGAATGTTAAGGTCTGACAGAGTTATTTATTGAAAATAATAAAATACACACACACACAAATACATACATATATATATATATATATATATATATATATATATATATATATATATATGTT
This sequence comes from Protopterus annectens, assembly GCF_019279795.1. Lineage (NCBI taxonomy): Eukaryota > Metazoa > Chordata > Ceratodontiformes > Protopteridae > Protopterus > Protopterus annectens. Next base: position 128,839,953 of record NC_056731.1, on the reverse strand, counting down.
ACATACAAAAATAAGTGCACTGCCCATTTTATCTGATAGTTGTGTGTGCTCGTGAATGTGCACGTAGATACCCAAAAAGGTACTATTTATCTACACCTGTGTACTCCTCTAACAGAGGGAAAGATACACAAGATGTTTGCTCTGAGCTTTTGATCAAAAACATGAACATGCTAACTGTAAGTAGTTAAAGGACTATTTTTTTGTTATTAACATGAGACTAAATCATGTGTCATAATGAAATGCACTGGTCTCACTGATGAATGTAATGCTGAGTGATATACTACAAGTGGTTTAGCAGAAATGTTCATGAGGCAAAGTCACTCACTGATTAAGGGTTGTATAGCACTAGTGGATGCATCTGCAGATCTATGCTCCGAATATCATTCAAACACTGCAGCATAATATGTAATATCAGGCACTGAATCACATAATTCTAAGAACAATTTCAATAGGGACGGATGATGCATACCCTGAGATTCCATTTGCAGTTTTGCATCTGCTTGTCTGAGAAAACAACGGCAACTAAATCCAGGGATAGAAAGAATGCAGCACAGAAGTATAAAACCACACAGATGAATTATACAGACAAATACATAGCAGCTTAAGGGAATTCAAAGATTTAAAAGCCAACAGTGTTCACTAAGCAAGACTGCAGCACTATAAAAGGTGAAAAAAAATAAGCAAACTACAAATGTACAAGACAGGTGGTTAAGATGGACTGTTTTCCCAAGAGTGAGAGACAGGGATGGTGTATACCAGTGTGTACCACAAAATGATGGCACATACCAGTGAATCCACAGAGGATAGTACCTATGGGTGTATACCATTCATCCTTACTACAACATACAAGGATGCAAAGCAGCTTTTGACTAGAAACGTTAGTTGAGGGATGACATGTTAATGTTGCCTTTGCACTGTTAATTCTGGTTAGATCAAAAGGCTTACAATACAACAATGTAATAACTTACATTATGAACTTCTGGGTTAGTCCCTCAGCCATCACTTGCAAATAAACTATCTGATTGGCTCTCTTAAATTGATATTGCTCTGGGGTTACTCCAAAAAACAGTCATCTATTGCAGCGTGTTTAACTGGCTAACAAGAATAAATGCATATACATTTATGTCTGTTGATGCAGGTCTATGAAATATGGTACCTTTAATAAAACAATGCAAAATTTAGGCTTGAAGCCTACTTTCATAAAACATTTGAATGTTTAGTAAATTTTAACATGACATTTGCTGGAATATTACCAAATGTGTAAAACAACACTTGAACTTAGCCGCATTATGACATTCTCTCATAACATTAGTGATATGTTTGGAAAACTATGTTTCTTTCAAGATACTATCATATTTCAGAGAGAGAAAGAGACAAGGTTTTTGAAGCAGTTGTATAAATTTTGAGAACTACTTCAGACATCCATCATTCATGTAACCAGGAACCTTCCTACTAAATTTTTTGTCTGTTCACTGTAGGACAGCAGCCTGAAGCAGCACATTGAAAATACATTGTAGAGAAAGCAAAGTCACAATGAATAACCTTAACTGCACTCTGAAAACAGAGTTTGTATCGTTATGCATTAGGCATGCTTATCTTCTTATTTTCTAAGATGCAGTTCATACAGCTCCTTGTAGTTCCTTTGTTTAAAGGAGAAACAGTTTTCATATTGACAGAGTGGTGCTACATAAATCAACTTGGGAGTGAATGTCAAAAAGTTAAGATACATTTTTCTAAAATGAAGGACATGCAAACCAAACAGACCACACATGAAAAACAATTGCAATGAATACTAGTCTTCTTGCTATTAGGAGAGTTACCAGAGGCTGAAAGCAGCTGATCCCAAATGGATGAGCTACAACTTGTCAATTTGAGTCTGTCATAGCAAATCCTTGTTAGCTGTGTTCTTATTAGTGTCAGAAATGATGCAGTATTTTTATAAACTTTTCCTTTCCTCTGTTGTTGCGTTACCCTCACCTCAATAAAACAGTTTCACTTTTTCATCTGGTTGAAGCTATGATTGCTTGCTTCCATACAACCATAGCCTTTTTAGCTTTTAGTTGATGAACAAATGAACCTAACACTTTTGGTGATGTGGCTGTCCATGGAACATTAGCCTGTTATGGCCCTGTGTCTGTCACATACCATCCAGACTAAAAGTAGAAGAAACCCAGAAGAAAGGGCCAATGTCACTATCATTCCGCTCCCACCTCATCCCTCCTGCTACCACTACATCTAACCACCTGTGGGCATGTCTGAAAACTTCATTAAACACAGACCACTGCAGTACATTTTCTGTAAGCCTTAACCCCACCCCAGTCTCTAATGAGGTGTTCCAGTTTGCATTCAGTTTTTTACTTATCTAATCAAAAAATTTGCAAATACTTGTTTAATTCTAACAATGCACGTGTGAGAAGTAATTTTATCATTTAAATAATCCCTAGGATCTGGAACAGAATATGAAGACACTGGAACATCAGATCATTTAAGGAAAACTTAGACATGTCAAGTGTTCCTCAATGACCCCAAGGCTTAAACATTGCAAACTAAACATATGGATGTTAGCACGTGTCACAGTGGGGGGCCTACTATGCTTTCCCCATACAGCTGTGTGTTCCCACATTCATGCTAATGAAGGATACCATCAATGGCATGGCAGGCCAAGCCCATGCCCTACCACTAGTCTTTCCTACTTCACTGGAGTCAGCAAGCCTCCACTCATTGGCTGTGAATTGTCACCAGTGACTAGAACTACCACCCCCCTCTTCCCTAGGATGGGAAGGCCAACATCATAGGTTCATAGCTTCACAGATTAGTACTAAGCTAACTGCCCTTGTGAGTCATTTTAAGCCTAGCCAGTTATCCCTTATGAGACTCAAACCCTGCATCTTGTGCCTGTAAGGCAAACACCTTAACCATTAGGCCACCCTCCCAACCCAACTCAGCCCCTCACTCACAACCTCTCTCACATGGATCTTCTTGCACCTGAGACACTACTTGAATTCAGGTAATCTTGGTCATAGTCAGGGCTTTACCACTCTGACATGGAGCTAGGATATAACTTTTACTGCCTCCTAAAATCAAGAACACTTTCTTTATACAACACTTGTGAACCTGTTCCAACAACCCCATAACCATCAAGCCTCTATCTAGTTCTTGCCCATTCCCAAACCCCAGTGACAAACTTGGAGAGAAAGAAGTAAAACATAGAGGAGGGGGACCATAAGCCCCATCCAGCAGGAGTTTATTTTTTCCTGCTTCTAACATCTCCTCCATGTCCATAAAGGAAAGTGAAATATTCAATACAATGAACCCAACCTGAATATGTGCTTCTGCAAGTGCCTGATCAGTCCTTACAGTTTCACACTCCTCAAGAGTCCCTAACAGAAGTTTTGTAATCCCAGGACTTCCCTCAGTGGAATTTGTGTGGGACTGCCAAAATCATCCATGGGGTTAGGCAAACAGATGGGGACCCCACTCTTCAGTCACCTGCTCACTGACCAGGCTGGCTGCTACTTGAACCCAGGTTGTCTGCAACAAAGTTAAAAGTATATGCTACAGAAATGAAAAAGTGCAAATCTTTTTTTTTTTTTTTTTTCGTTTACAGGACAACTTCCTGTCAGTAATTGGTACTAATAAGCATCAGATCTCTGTCAGTATCTCATCACCAACAATTTTTATGCAGTTAAAAGTACACAATGTCAGGTTCCTCATTAAACACAATCCCAGTAGTATGATCTGTGCCAGCATTCCATGTACTGTATTTGGCTCGAGTAACATGACAGTATACAAGTAGTTTGCCCAAAATTTAATATTTCAGATTTGCAGTAGAATGACATAAGATACTATAATGCTTTTGCTTCCAAGTGACATGCATATTTATACAGCTTGTGGCCTGGATATTTGTGCAGAATGTTGGTCTTCACTGGATGGATGTATACGATTGTGGCATGTGCAGAAATATGCAGTTTATGGCTTACATACATCAGTCCACATCTCATACAATATTGTATCGGTGTTTCTAGTTAAATGTGATAAATTTGAGTCCGTAGTTATATGCTAAACAGCTGGCTTCTAGCAGGCATCCATTAGTGCAATCCTGATTACAATTAATAAATAGTTTGAGAGCAAAAGAATAGCAGAGTCTTAATACAGTATAATGTTCTATAGCAGCATAATTTCACTGAAAGGAAGGAATTTAAGCACTAAGGCTACCCAGAGAGCATCAGAACAACTCAAAACCAACAAAGTTCAGGAAAGACTCCATTACTTTTGGTCATTTAGTCCCTTGGTCTCATCTTGCTTTGGGTATTGCCCTTTAACGGGAGGCTTCTATACACTGAAATTGACTGGTGAAATCACATGCAGAACACCAAACTGGTACACAGTATCCCCGACATATTACTCACGTGCTGTGAGAGCTGCACTGGCTGACCATCTAGTTTCACACTGCATTTAAATACCAATGTTAGTCTTATCATAACATGATGTGGAGCCTCTTACTTGTACTATACAGGAGGGAAGAAGGTGTACCTGCACTTTACTTTATACGTGATTGCACAGTGAGCCTTACTTGTGAATTTAAAAAAAAAAAAAAAAGGTTCTTGTTGATTAGTCCGAGTGAGAGTTTCATAAGGGATGAGAGAATATCCTTTACCATTTCTCAGGTGCTTCAACAGATTACTGGCAGAGCAGATAGAATGGTGAGCTGGAGCATCTGGGTAAATGTCCTAGCTCAATCATGTATTTCTTTCATTTTGAGATCCAGGACTTTGACCAGGGCAAGTACTTGATATAGCAGTTAATACAAGGTCTAGTTTGGGAGCTTGCTGATGCATTTTCTCCTATCCACTTCACTGTTTTATTAATACATCTACCACCCATACAGATTGTGTGTGTATATTATTCAGTCATTGTTTGCCATGGAATAACAAATATCTTTATTGAATTATCACTTATGAATAGGCAATCATACATTTATACAAATGAATGCAAACCATATTGACATTTTCAGTTACAAACATTACATATCATTACATAATATATCATCACATATAATCTTTTATACAGTCATTGTCAATCAACATTATATAGTTCATTCAATTCCTGCCTTCCCTTACACTTCTTTCCTCCTCCAAAACATTATTTTGCATGTACTGTTCCCACAATTCTCATTTTTTCTATGTAATTTTCTCCTACCCATTTCTAAACATCCCACTTCCAGTTTTATCTCTTACTATATTCACTACTTCTGTAATGGCTGATTTAGACATTTATTTCCATTTTCTAGTGATTGCTTTTTTGGCAGCCACCAGAATTAAACTCAGCAAGGCCTTACTATGTCTAAACAATTTTGATTCTATATCACAGCTCAAAAAATAAATTTTCCTAGTTACACCAATTTGCTCTCCCAATATTTCTGACAGAATAGTCTGCAGGGAATTTCTAAAAGTATGCCAACTCATTACAATCCCAAAAAATATGTTCCCAATTACCTTTTTCTTCTTATATCACACTTCAAACATTTGCAATGTAGCTGATGAAAAACTCTTTGGAGTCTGCTTGGGGTATAAAAATACTTATGAAAACATTTCCAAACAAAAATCTTAAATCTTCTATACCTTGTTGCACATTTGTGAACCATACATATACCCTCCAATTGTTTCTTTGTGAATTTCTTGTGCAATCTCTCTTCCCAATCCTTTCTAACTTCCCGATTGATTTCTATAGTTATCATTCAATATTTGAAATGCCCCGCTTCTTATCCATTTTTTAACAGCTTCTGTTTTACAGTCTACTAAAAGCTGTACCAGTGTTGGCCTTTCACTTAGGATCCTCCTGTTTCTCCTCACATATACTCAAATATCAATCCTTGATAGGGAAGTCAAATCTCTCTTGTTTGCAGTCCAAATGTATTCTTAGCCTCTTCCCATTCTATTACACTTCCCGCTCTGTTCCTAGTATGTTGGTTCCTTTGCCAGTTTTCTCCAGTAAATTCCAGTTAGTTCTTGGCTATTCTCTGTATCCCTAATTGCAGTCATCCCAATTGGCAGAATCTCCTTTCTCCATTCCCATGTTGGCCTATGTGAAAGAATATGTTCTGTTACTTTATGACTAGAATATTCTGTACGACTGTTTTTCTCCTTAAGGATGTGCATCCAAAATCCTAGTGCTTATTTTTTCAGCTTCCTCCTTGTTTCATCATACCTTTCCAGTTTGAATTAAAGTTTTCTGTTTGTGCTATGTATAGGAGTCTTAACTGTGTAGCTCTGAAATACTCCTTCAAATCAAGTAATCCCAAACCACCTTGATCTATTGCAAGGATAAACTTATCCAACGTGACTCTTGCCCTCTTCCTCTCCCAGATAAAAACCTTTGACTCTCTAATAAAGTGTTATCCAAAACTTCTCCTCTGGCTGATAAAAATATGCCTGAACTGTGTATAAATCTAAAGGAACTAAAATATTTTCACTGCTTGCATCTTGCTAGCCATGTCCACAAAACACTGCTTCCAGTTTCTATGTTTTTGTTTTACCTTTTGTTTAGTCTCTCCGAACATATCCTTATCCGTCATAACATAATCCTTTTTTAAACCACTTTCCTAAATATTTCATTTTATCATGTTTCCATAAATATGGATATTGCTGAACCAATTGTGAGAGAACATAGTTCATAGCTATAATGCTCATTAACTCCATATCTCAAAAGGACTTGACTGTCTCAGCATGTTCCATAACACTGACATGTCCTTTTCTGGTTTTATCGGGTACAAAACAATAGATCTACAAATAAAGCCATCTATTTTTGATGATTATACCAATTATATCCTTGAATTTCTTAGTGCCTTATTTTCTTTGCAAATTGTTCTAAATATAATGCAAATAGGAAAGTGGAAAGAAAACACCCCTGTCTAGTTCCTCCGTCCAAACAGAACTTTTCAGAGAACCCTCCTTAACTTTGTGCCTCTGAACCTTCATATGTCCTGCTAATTAACCTTACTAGTGTGCCAGGGAATGCAAATGCTTCCGTTGACCTTCTTAAAATTCCAGCTTACTCGGTTGAATATTTTCTCTGCATCAAGACCTAACAGTGGTATTTTCTTACATTTTGCTTCCTGTTGGATCACCATTGTTTTATTAATGTTGTCAAAACATTGCCTCCCCCTCCATAAAACCACACTGATCCATATTCATCTATGTTTGCATCACATTTGCCATTCTTTTAGCCATTATAAACATAGAACACTTCACAAACATGATTTAGAATCAAAATGGGTGTATATGAAGCTGGAACTAATGGGTCTTCACCATACCTGGGTATTAAAGCCACCACAGCTTTCTTCCAGGGTGTTGATATGACTCCTCCTTTTAATATGCTGTTAAATAAAACCTTTAGAAATCTTTATCACTTTCTTCCCTCATAGCTGCTAAACTTCCACAGGATTACCATCAGCTCCTGGAGAGTTTCCTGTAGACTGGTTATATAACAATTTTCACCCAATTTCTCCTATACCAACTGTTAAAAATGGAGCCTCATCTACCTTTAACCTTAGCATATTTTATTCAAAAAGAAGTAGAAATTAAAATGTTTATGGATTTCCACATTTCTCTACTTTATGCAGATTTCTTATAAAGTTAAAAGATATTTCTAATACCTTAATAGCTCTTTTGTTATTTTCCTTGTTATAGGCCTCCTAAGCTTGGCAATAACCCTTTCTACTTTCTGTTGCCTCAGCAGTTGTGGTAAAAGCGTTTGTGCTCTAGAGTTTTTAAACTAGTTGCTTAACAGCAATCTTTCTAAACTCATGCACATTATTCAGTCTCTTATTTTCTCTTTAGCATTCTGTAGTTGTGACTCTACCTGTTCTGTAATACTCTGACTGTTCTGTGATACTTCAGCCTCTGTGATACTTCAGCCTCTATCAGTCCATCTAAAAAGTAATTATTGTCACTCCTTAGCCATATCTCTCTATTTCTACCATATTTTTAAACTCCTGAATAATTTTCACTATCCATTCCTTAAATTAATCTTAAACACATAGGATGGGAGCCAACAATGTCTCATTTTATTTCTTTACCCTGCATTTTTATTTTTGTTTACTGTTGATATGCGATCTGAAATAGTTATTGGATGTGTATTAAAACTTTCAGTTAAATTCAAATGTTCCTGTGAAAAATAATTTGTCTAACCTAGCCCAGTTTTTGTACCTTGGAGAATAATATTCACATTCTCTCCATGCTCCTGCTATAGAATTTACATCTTCTATACCAAATACTATCGTATATTTCTGCCCCCCCCAATACATCCTCACCATTTCAAATCAAATTCCAGTCCACAATAATATCACCTGCTGAAAGCTGGTTATTTCTTCCAAAATTTTCTTGGGCTCCATTATAGCAATTTTAGGTGGAATATAAATAAATGCCAGCATAATCCTCCTCCCTTGCCAGTAGCCCCTTACTAGTAGTCTACTACAAATGTACCATTATCTTTTCCCCCCTCTTATGCCACTAGTGGAGTTCTTCTGGCATTTACATACTCCCCTTTTCCTTTGTCCCAGATATTCTGCTAAATAACAATCATGAAATACTTTCCTTATCAAATTTACATGTTCAGTTCTTTCCAAATGCATCTACTTTAACATAGCTGTTTGTATTCTGCATTTAATATGGATCATTACTCTATTTTTGTATATACCTGTGAGAACATTCACATTCAAAGACAATATGGAAAGTCTTACCATTATGATAAAAATGTACTTTCACACATTCTACACATTCTATACAACTTTTTTTTAAATGTCTAATTTCAGCTTTTGTTACATGCATATACTTAGGTTTTGCTTGTTGATCTTATATATATAGTTGCTTCTTGTTACGTGCATTTGATCCTGTGTCACATCTAGATTTTCTTTGAGAGTTGTCATTAAAACAAAAACAAGCACAACCCCACAACACCCAACCTATTAACTTAGTACAAACACATGCTCACACATACACACACCCCCATGTAGATCTTCAAATAATAAAGTTTAACCCTTTTGATAGGAACAATTGTCCATCATTGACTGCTACACCCAGAGGCTTTAAATGACATAGGTTATCCTTGATAATATGTATGGCACAGTACATGCTTCTAAGTGACGACTGTTTTTTGTCTCATCTTTATTCCTCTCCCAAATGTAGGAAACAATTTGAATTTATTCGGAAAAGTGTTCCAACCCACAGATTCGGGTTATGGAACCGGACAAGGGAGGAGGTATAGTCCTTATAGACAAGATTTTATATGAAAGCAAGATGTTTTCTGTCTTGCATGATGATTCCAGATATAGTAAAGTGTCTATTAATGAGATCAATATTTCTTATAAAAAATTGATCTTGCCCTCAAAGACTTATTTGATCAGGGGGTTATTGATTTTGAGACTTACCAATATCTGGAAAACAATACTCCTAGGGTACCCTCAATTTTCAGGATACCCAAAGTTCATAAGAGTATTGATGACCCCACCCCCAGACCTACAGTGGCATCAGAAGTTTCTAAAATTTCTCCTTTAGCAAAATACCTAGATTGTAAGTTAAACATTTTATGAGGAGGGGTGAAAGACATTTGTTAAAAGACACATGGGAATTTTTAAGCAGGGTCAATGACAATCTCTTTTCTGACAATCTGAAGTTTGTTACGGTGGATGTGGTTGATTTATTTTCAGTTATTCCTCTTAATATAGGGTTAATTTGGTTGAAGGAAGCCCTGAGGAACAAAACTGGGATTGCAGAAAATGACATACTACTGCGTTTAGAGTTAGCAGAGCTTATACTTAAGAACAATTTCATGTTTTTTGAGGGAGAGTTTTTTTCACCAGGAAACTGGGGTTGCCATGGGGGGCTAGTTGCTTTCCTACATATGCAGACATTATTTTGTCAGTATGGGAAGAAAAATGTGCATAATAGTATTTATTCAGATTTCTGGACTTTATATGCTCGATTCCTTGATGATGTATGTATTTTTTGGATAGGTAGCCTTGAACAGTTGGTATGATTTAAATATTGTATAAAATCTTCCACCACCTTTTCATAAATTCTCACATCAGGTTACTACACATTATGTGAATTATTTGGATGTTTCTATTTGCACAATTGAATAAGGTTTCAAGTCTTTGGTGTACAGGAAACCTACATTTTCCAATACATACATACCAGTTCACATCCATTTTTTCAGAAAAAATGGATAGTCAAGGGACAATTTGATCGTGTATGTCAGATGACATCCCCAGATGAGGACTATGAAAACGAATGTGTTAAACTGGAAGATATGTTCTTTGATTGAGGATATCCCAGGGAATTTAATGCTAACATCAGGAAAGAAGTTATCCAAGGTAAAAGGATAAATATTGTCCAGTTTTGGGTATAGGAGATAGTTATAGCCTTATTATTAAAGCTGTCAGCCATTCAGGTTATGGTAAAGCCTTTGTTACTGGCTTTAGTGTTAATGCATACCAGATAAAAAAATAATGTGGAAAAAGAATGGAAACAATTTTCCAAACTGACGGACCTTCCTAATTTGAAGGACAAACCTGTTAAGGCTGTCTTTAGAAGATGCCACAATATCAAAAGTTTGTTAGAACATTGCAATAATTGTCAAGTTTATTCCAATAGAAGGAAAGGTACCTTTAAATGTAGGGCATGTTCACAGTGCAATTACATATCACATAAAGAACAGATTCTGGCCACTGCTAGGAATAAATTACTTAAAGCCTCTACATATTCTAACTGCAATTCCCAGGGTCTAGTTTATTGGTTACCTGTGGAACTTGTGAAGATTTTTATTTTGGTAAAACAGAAAGACAATTAAAAAGAAGGATTTATGAACATGTCAAGGATATTAATAAGAAAAATAACAGTAATGCATTATATAGGCATACACTGACATGTATTAGGGCAAAATGTTCCTTCTTTGTTATTGAACCTGCACCTAAGGACCTGAGGGGTGGACTCTGGTAATCTAAGCTGGAATACAGGGAAACATTCTGGCAAATAGTTCTTGAATCTAACAAACCCCTAGGTTTGAATGACAACACATCTTTGGTTCCATTGTTAAAACTCAGGTCTGCTAAACTCTGATTTTTATGGTTACATTTTGTAACAACCATTATTATGTATTAACACTTTGCTCAACAACACCAACACAATCCTTGAAAAAATATATTTCAAGAAGGTGTTTTTCACTGAGGCACTGGAATTTATTTATTTACTTATTTATTCCAGTTTGACGACCGGGGAGGTCCACTGGGCTCGGGGAGCCCATTTTCAGTGAAGGCCTGGGGAGAAAAGCTCCAACAATACATAGTTACATGAATAATTACTAAGAAACTTTGCATTACTGACAAACAGGTAGCATTCATAAAGAAACAAACAATTACAATTTTGTTTTAGGTGTAAAAAACAGGCAAATGGCCTTGAGGCTAGATTTTACAGTATAGTTATATATACATAATACAAATGAGCAAGGTTAGCTAGGTGAGAGGTTAACCAGGAGTACAAGTGGAGGAGACCTAGAGAGGTATAGGGTGAAGAGTACAGTTGCATTTCCTGTTTGAGTAAAGGTGAGAATGAAGAAGAGTTTTAAAGTTTTCAAGGTTATTGCAGGTCTTAAGAGTGGTGGGGAAGAGCATTCCATTTTTTGGCAAAGGTGAAGGAAAGCAGAAGTTGACCAGCTGGGCGCTTGGGTTTGTGGATGGTGATTAGGTTTTGGTGGGTAGATCTAAGTGTTCTATGGGGAGTATATGGTTGTAGGATATTGGATAGTGCAGGGCACTTGGTAGGTTGGAATAGTTAGTCTATAGGTAGTCGTGATTTGGAGAAAGTTGGTTATAGATTTCAACCCAGTTTAAAGAGTGAAGGGAGGGAACAGTGATGAGAGGAAAATTTGCCTTTGGTAGCAAATCTGGAGATTTTATTTAACATATTTCTAGTTTGGAGGATAGTGAGGAGAATAAATTAGTAAGCAGAGGAGTGCCATACAGTAGAGAGGGAAGGAGATAAGTAGTGGCGAAAGGTAGCAGGAGAGAGGAAGTGCTTGTTTCTATAAAGTAGGCAGAGTTTTATGTGGGTTTTCTTTATGCTTAGCTGGACATGAGTATTAAATTTTAGGTGTTCATCAATGGTTACAACAAGAAGTTTGGTGGAGGGAACGACCTCTAAAATGGAGTTGTTGTGGCTGATTATTTGGAATAAGTTTTTATCAATAGGGGAGGACTTAGAAGGAGAAAACAGAAGGATTTTAGTTTTGTTAGCATTTAATGAGAGGTGTAGCAATGGGTTCAGCTTGCGCCCCAGTGTTTGCTAACCTAGTTATGCTTGACTGGGAAGAATTGACTATTTTCTAAAGTGAATATTACAAAAATATTAAATATTATTCTCGCTTCCTGGATGATATTTATATTTTATGGGAAGGTAGTGAGGAGAGCCTTTATCAGTTTTTAGATTATATAAATTCTAGTAGTGCATTTCTCAAATTTACCTTTTCCCATAGTCAGGAAGGTTTAGCTTATTTAGACACCTTTATATTTCAAGATAGTACTCAGTTTTCATCCAGAATACATAGAACGTCTACAATAGCTATCTTGAATATTCTAGTAATCATCCTAAATGTTTGATGAGAAAATTATTCAAAGGACAATTAGTGCGAGCAATAAGAATGACATCATCATATGTGAATATGTTGGAAGAAGTAGCTTATATAACTATGTTATTTGAGGATAGAGGTTACGATACAAAAATGATGGATAAAGTAAAAAAACAAGTAGTGAAGGCATGGGGGACTGTATATACCCCATTATTAGGATCAGCTTATAAAAATTCCTACAACAGTATTGTGACAAATAATATTACCCCTAAGTCTATTAACTTAAGTAGAGCTTGTATACTTGAGTACAGACCACATATATGTGAGATTAAAGAAATTTTAAATAAAAATTGGATTATTATTCAGGCTGATACATATGTGTCTAATATAGTAGGAAATAGGCCTTATTTTGTTAATAAAATGGGTCCCAATATTAAAAGAATTTTGGAGAAGAGATCAATACAAATATATAATACACTCACACATACACACAAATGCGGTAATTGTAATTGGTGTTATTTGATTAACACCGAAGAAGTAAGATTAGATAATATTACTAGGTCTTACATTAAATTTAGACAAGGAAATTGTAGAACCATATTTGTGGTTTATATTGCATTATGTATCACTTGTCCAGCTTTCTATATAGGAAAGACTGAGAGGCAGTTTAATAAGCGTATTTATGATCACATGTATTGTATTAAAAAGGGGGATGAAAGGAACGCCCTGTATAGACATATAAATCAGTTTGGTTTGGACCATCATTTCACGTTTGGTATTATTAGGTCAGACCCCAGAGGGGGTGACAGTAAAGGGTATTTATCTTTACGTGAAATGTGGTGGCAATTATTCACGGATGCCTCTACAACCCCAGGCCTGAATGATAATATTTCAATTAAACCTCTGCTTAGTTAAGGTATTTTTATTATATGTATTTTTAATATTTTAAATATATACATATTTGTCATATAAGTATTGTTTTTACACTTGTTCTTTATATTATATATATATATATATATATATTAGTTTTTTGAGAAAATTACTCAATGGTATGCATTTTATTTTATTTTAATTTTATCAGTTTTTATATTTTATATGTATTTTTAAAAATTAGATGCATTTTTAAAAATTGATGCATTTAATAGATTAGAGTTATTCATGAGTTATTTTAATATATCATTATCATTAGGCATTCTTAGTATGTTTATGTAGGTTGCTTTTTTGGTGCAGTATGACTTTAAATCTGTGAGTAATGTTTGGCGCCAAAAAGTTTTTTAAACTGGGTTTAACCAAAGATGGAATTCAGTTCTGATGAAGCCTGCAATGTGAACAGGTGAAAGCGCTAAACTATTTGTTGGCTGTATCGTGTTTTACAATAAATTGTGGATTTTTATGGTTTAAAGTGTGCTGCTGGTATTGTTTGTGCAAAGTGAGTTTTTGGTACCTTGGTCATTATTGGAGTTTACCGGTTTCCCAAGACTACATAGCGGGTGGCGTAAGCTGGTTTGTGTGCTATTTGGTTATTTAATGAGAGGTGATTTTGGAGCATCCAGTTTTCGGTAGTAGAGAAGGTTGTTTGTGTCAGTAGTTGGAGATGTTATTTTGGAGGCGCGGCAGATCAAAGTAGAATCGTCAGCATATTAAACAATTTTAGTATTGGGTATGGCCTTGTAAAAGTCGTTAATAAAGATGTTGAATAGAGTTGGGCCAAGTATGGATCCTTGAGGTACTCCAGTAGGGGTAGGATGGAAGGTGGATGTGCCATGGCCCCATTTGACAGCCTGGGACCTGTCGGAAATATAGCTGGAGAACTAGGAGTTTTGTATGAGAGATTGAGATTAGACAGAAGATTTAGAAGGTGAGTGTGGGAGATAGTATCAAAAGCTTTAGATAAATCCAGCAGAACTGAGGAAACTAAATCACTGGAGTCACGGGCTAAATTGACAGTATGTAAGAAGGAGAGAAGGGCGGTTTTGGTACTATGTCCTGGGCAGAAGCCATGTTGTGTAGGAGAGAGTAGCTGGTGTTTGGTAAGGAATGGCAAGAGCTGAAGGTGGATGCATTTTTCAAGGAGTTTATAGAGAGGGGAAAGGATGGCTATGGGGCTCAAATTAGATATGTTACAGTTTTTGCCACCCTTGTGAAGTGGAAAAATATATGCAGAGTGCCATAGTTTGGGTACATAGGATTCAAATAGGGATCTATTGATCAGGATGCTAATAGGGAGAGCAATACCATTGGAGGCTATTTTTAAGTAGGATGAGGGAATGTTGTTGGGGGCATTGGAGCAAGGCTTTAGTTTAGAGAGTAGTTTCTTTATTTGGTATGTGGAGATGGGTTTGAGTTGGAAAGTAGGGGGGGGTGTTTGGTTGGGGTAGGGTTGTTGCTGGTAAAGGTCTTGGTTAGCTCAGAAATAGAAGTGGTGAAAAAGGTGTTGAATAGTGAGGCAATTTCAAGGTCAGATTTGCTGGTGTCGGGGCAGGGACTGTTTTTAGTACCTGGCCTAAGGAGAGAGTTCATAGAGTTCCAAACTTTTTTTTTGGGGGGGGGGGGTTTGCATGATTTGTTTGCATTTTGATGTAGTACCACTTTTTATCTTTGATAACTTGGTTTTTGGCAAGTCTTCTTAAAGGTTTCTTAATTGTTTATATTTAAGTAAGATGTCTGGTTGTTTAGTTTGGAGGTATGTTTTCCAGGTTTTATCTCTTTGTAGCATAATCTTTTTGGTGTCTTTGGCAAGCCACGGGGTGGTCTTACTGTTTACTCTTTTTGTTCTTACTGGAGCTAGGGAGTTAAGGACATTTAAGAAAGTTGAACTGAAAAAGTCAATGGCTGAGTCTAATGGAAGAGTTTTCAGGGGGTTCCAATTGGTATTCCTGAATGAATCAGAGAAAGTAGTGGGATTAAAGTTAGAGAGGTTCAGAGTGTGGATAAACTGGTGGGAGTGTGGGGGGGTGAGGAAAGCTCGATGGGTGAAGGCAGAGTGGTGGCCTCCTAATGGGTCTGGTATGACACCAGATTGAATCACTTTATTGGGATGAGATACTAGGATCCAGTCTAGTATGGAGTCTGGGGGGTTGGTTTTGTTGGGTCTAGTGGTGGTGTTAGTAAGTTGAGTGTAGTTAAATAGATTGATTGACATGGTGGGGTTAGGGTTGTTGATTTTGTTCAAGTCTATATTTACATCACCCAATATGTAGGCTTCCAGTTTAATATTTGAGGAGGCCTAGGACAGGATGTCTTCAAGGGTGTTGGTGTTGCTACCTGTAGGAATATATAGAGGGAAATGAAGCAAATGCTTTTATGATTGTTAATTTTTAGAAGGCCTGCTACAAGTTCAGCATTATTGAAAGAAGGGATGGGATTAGGATATGGAGTAAAGGACAACTGGTTGGAGTAGACTAGTGCAACACCACCACCTCGAATACTTAGGCGGTCAGATCGAAGTGATTGAAATCCAGGGGGAAGGAATTCAGAGTCACTTATGTGAGTTTTTAGCCAGGTTTCAGAGATGGCTACAATGTCAGGTGAGTTGTGAGTGAACCAGGCATGAAAGTAGGACATTGATGGTGAGGAATTTGAGGTATTTATTGGTGGAATTACTGTGGGAGCTAGTGTGGTTAGTAGGAGAGAAATATGGTCCAGGATTAGGGTGAATGTCACCGGCTAAGCAGAGGTAAGTGAGATAAGGAATAAGTTGTTTTGATTTGTACTTAGTTAGAAGTGTCTGGTAATGAAAAGGTCTGGCTTTGTAGTATTTAGTAGTGATTGGAAGAAGTTTTACTTTGAAGAGGAGGGAAGGGTGGGAGGGAACTAAAGAGGCTGAGATGTTGTGGAAGTGTGTTGTGTGGGGGAGGCAGAGGTGGATGGTGTAGATGGAAGCGAGTATAGGAGGTGGCATGGTATAGAGGAAGTAGAAGGAAGTGAAAATAAAGGTTTTAGGAGTAGGAGAGTGCATGATAAGTGGGGCCTGTTGGATGTAATAGGGAGGAGGTTAAGGAACTTTGGAGGGAAGTGGTGAGGTAGTGAGAGGCAGGTGGGGTGGAGGGAAAGTGTTGATGTCAGCAGTCAGGAAATTCAGGAAATCTCAAGACAGGATACAGCAGGGAATGATATACACGCGGCAGGACAAAACTTTAGTTCTTTTGAGTGTTAGCACAGGTTCTGCTCAAGGGACCAGTACAGCACTGGGAAAGTAAGCGTTCACTTTAGATGGATGTCAATAGTCAGGAAATTCAGGATTCAGATATTGGTACAGTTGTTTCATGCCACTCAAAAGTTGTACATATCTTACATGAACAAAACCATTAAATACTGCTTATCCAAATTCAGTCAATAGACAACAATTCACAGACAAAAAAATGAAATGCCATTAATATTCTAGTCCCAAACTCAGACCAGTCATTTCAGCTTGTCGCCTTAGTATCTTCAGCCATTGAATTCAAATTTGGTTCATCCAACAGGTGACCATTTTGACGAAGCTATTATGTGTCCCTGTACAGATGTGTGTTTTGCCACTCGAAAAGAGAAATCTTTGTCAGCAAGTACTAATACAACATGGATACAGTTGGGAACAGCATCTTGTAGGGCATTAAAAGATTTAAAGAGCTTAGGAACTGGTAAACACTGACGAGCATCAACCAAAATGGTAAGTCCCAAAGCTCTGATTTCAATACTGAATACTGGAGAAATACAAGAGTAAATGAACAAGGTCACAGCAATTACAATGTGGACTCAGCCAAATTGGATTCTTTGTAGAGATTATTATGACAGCACGTCCACTTCTGTCTCTGGTTCCAGGTAGACAGGCAACTCCAGACCAAAGAATGTCAAGATTAACTTCTTGTGCTTTAGAAGTAGTAGTCAATGAAAGTCTTGCAGTAGACGAGGATGTTAACAGCAACCTGTGTTGCATAGGTACATTCTCCTCACCGGGCAGCAGTTGTGAAATGAGCAGGTCTTCCTTTTTTTCATTAATGTTTCATGAATACAATTAAAATCTACATTGGATGTGGATCGCGTGGAACTTTTATTGCAGCCTGTTTCAACGTGTATGCCCACGAATAAAGAAGGGTTATTACTAAGCGGTGTGTGTTCTATTTGTTTCGTGGTTGTACATTATGTATTAAATTAGTAATTTTATGTAGTATGATTTTTTTTTAAAACAATTTTTACCATTAAATTCTATGTATAAATTATAAATGCTTTTATAATCTGTGTTTTTAAAAATGTTTAACATATTTTTAGCATATTTATAAATATATATTTTTTACAATATATATATATATATATATATATATATATATATATATATATATATATATATATATAGATATAGATATATCTAAGCTGGTCATGAGTGGTGTCCCACAGGGCTCAGTCCTGGTCCCCCTCTTGTTCGGCATTTATTTTTCTGAAGTGCAGGCAAACATAGGGGGATTGTGGCTGACAAAATTTGCAGACGACTGCAAACTGGGCACCATAATTGACACTCCATCAGACACAGACATCCTCCAGAGAGGTCTCATAGAAATGGATAACTGGTGCCAGAGCCATGGCCTTAAATGCCAAAAAATGTATAGTCATACCCTTTGGGAAAAACAAGGTAACCCCTAATTACCACATAGGTGGTAATCCATTAAACACGGAAGAAGTTATCAGGGACCTGGGGACCCAAGTTGACGGTAACCTCTCTTTTGACACTCACATTGCCAAAGTGGTTAGGAAGACCTTCTACATTGCCCACCTGATCATGAAGGGATTCACATCCAGATCAGGAGAGGTCATTGTACCCCTGTACTCTTCACTTATCAGACCAATAATTGAGTACAACACCCCATTCGGAATGTACCTTACCCGACACCTGCAGCAGTTGGAAAGACCCCAAAAGTTCCTCACCAAAAGGATAAAGGGGCTCAAACATATGTCATACGCTGCCCGACTGAAGAAACTCCAGCTCTATTCAGTCGCATACTGTCTGCTCAGAGGTGATCTGTGCCTGACATACAAGGCCATGTCCAACCCGGAATTAATGGACATGCTCCACCTCAAAAAATCCAAATCCACCAGAGCCACGAGAGCAAGAGACTTAAACCTCAACACGGATATAAATAGGACGTGCTGGAGGGACAGATTCATCACCCAGAGACTCCCTACACTATGGAACAGAATCCTAGTCCATGTGAGGCAGAGCCCCTCACTGACTCTGTTCAAGAGAAATCTTGACGAGTGGATGGGAGATCGTAGGTTTACCTCGGGAATCATCTCTGTGTCACTGCTGGACAGAGGCACAGCAAACTAATGGGTATAGTATTCTCATCCTAAGGGGTGGTGAAAGCCACACACACTCTGGCTAGGCTTATAAATGCCCTAGGGCAGATAGCCTAGTATGAACCTATGAACCTATGAACCTATATATAAATATTTTTCAGAATGCATTTTAACAAATATGCATTAGTCTTTATGTAACAAGTCAGTTTAAACCCAATAATGTGTTTTCTGCTTATTTTAACATATGCCTTTAAGACAAGTCAATTATCTATTTTAATTAATTGTTTAATGAGCTATATTAAGATATATAAAGGGAATGTGTGTAGGGACTTCGCTTTATCTGAAGAAGTCTGGTTGACACTCGGACGAAAATGCTTGTGATTTTAAGTATTTTGCATTGAGTGGTTTAAATCTACAAGAATGTCCTGCCCTCATTCTGTGCCTTTTGGTTAAGTCCAGAACATTTTTTGGTGTTTGTGTTTACTTTGTGGACCCACTCCATCTTTTTGGTTATTTATTCGGAAATGATTACCATTTAGCCATTGAAAGAAAAGTATTTCATTTTTATGGTTCTCTTATCAGCTTGTCTTCATAAAAACCTAAGAACCAGACACAGTTGCCTGCAGTTACAATCTTCTCATGTTGCACTGTGAATGTATTTACTGAAGAAAAATGTTAGATCAAGTCAAGGATCTTAATCCAGTCATTCCATTTGCAGAAGAAAAAAATTTCAATTTTACTTGCATCATGATCTGTATATTTTTACAACCCGTCCCTCACCTTAACAAGCAAAGATTACAGCCTATCATCTGAAACACGCTTTTGTCCAGGCTTTTTCTTTTTATAATGTATTGTCACCATTTCTTAAAACTAAACAAGAAGGAAAAAGGGGCACCTGCTTTAGTATCACTCTACCACACAAAAATAACTGAAAATTCTCTACTATACAACATGAAGTACATATCATGTTTTATAAGAATACTGTTAAGATCAAAAATTATTTGACATACAGTTACCTCTTTCCCTCCTCTTCTCCAAACATTAGTGACATGAAGTATAGGGCATATGCTTTGGATCCCCTTATGAGTTTAACAAAGTAAAAAAAAACCTCCAATATTTCCAGTTCTTGTTCCAACATATTTCACGAATGAGAGTGATGCTTTGTAATCCTACATTTACTCAAACTTCCGAATTTATGGCTTTCTTCCTGTTGATTTCAATCGCTCAACTATAGTCTCTGGGTCATTTCCTATGTACTCCTGGTTCTTCTAGTCAACCCCTGTAACTTTGTCTCCTTCTCAAGCATTTTCCTTTGGAATACTGAAAAGATTTCCCTGACAGTCTAGAAGCTTTATCATCAGAAGAATAAGCAGCAGTGTCCCTTCTGTTTGATATCATTTTTTGTTGGACACACATTGTGCTTCCTCCATAGCATGTTCTGCATCAAAAAAAAAAAAAAAAAAAGAGTGACCCTCCAGGAAAAAAAATAATAATCTGGAGAGAACTGGATGCACAGCTTGAATCTCAAACCTACTCAACATTCACTGACTGCTGGAATAAATGCATTCTTCTTCTGCCTGGATGTACAGTGAATAATCATTTTCTACAAACACTCTTCTGTCTCCAGCTTTCAGTACTTCCATCTGTCACAGTTTTGTCAGAATCAGCACTTTGCTGGTAGGATTGCATCTTTACTATTAGAGAGGTCATGGCTTCTTTCTTATGGCTATGTTTGGAGCATACACGTGTCCTTTCAATTAAATCCTGCTCTGGAATACTAGTTTAGTTGCTTATCTGTGCTTTCATAAAATTAATATGGTCTGTCCTTCCAGTTTCTCTGATACAGCAAAAAATCTCATATTTCCCTATCTGCTCTGTCCCTCTAATTCTACCATTTTCTTGAAACATCTCTTCTTGAGCAGCCTCATATTTCGCCAGCATTTTCTTCCTTTTGACCTCTGATTTTTAGAGTTTTATCAGCTCATCTGCATATCAGATCATGATATATTAGATCAAGATGGTCAATTTACTATAGACATACTCAAGAGAATTTAACTATTGCCTCCTTTAAACATAGCTACATTTTTATTTGCTTCCAACTGACTAGAATTCTCTCTAGCATTTTTGTTTATGACGGTTATAATTAACCGTGTACCGAGAGGGCATTATTATGATTATGTGTGTGTGTGTGTGTGTGTGTGTGTGTGTGTGTGTGTGTGTGTGTGTGTGTTTGTATGTGTATGTGTATGTGTATAGGAAGGTTATTATCAAGCTATGAAGTTAAAAAATCTTTCATCTTAGCCAGCAGTTGTTATACTAAGTTGATGCACCTGTTTATACAGAAACCTGGAAAATGATATACAACCTGTAGAGGGGCATCTAAGTATGTTTTAATGCATATTTTCACATCAGATATCTGAAAAAACGTTAAAGAACATGTCCACATAACCTTTCTGGTTAGCAACTCTTTCCTACAAAGAACTCAAATGGCCTCAAGCGAAATTGGCATGTGAAAAAACTTAACAGAAATGGTTGTGCTTCTCATAAATTATCTTGAAATGACCTGATAAAACCTCTGAATACATATGCAATGTGCTGGGCCTCTAAACACAGCGTAATCTTGCACAACGTAAACATGCTTAAAATGAAGTAACACATCTAAAAATGATTCCAAAACACAAATTTACAGAAGTGTTTCATTTTAATAGCAGACAAGAGAAAATTTCAGATAGGCATTCAACAAACATACTACGAGGATTAACCACTTCAGCATATTAGAGAAACTACATAATCTGTGCAACTCCCTACATTCTATTAGAACACTAAAATTAAAAAAAGTGAACACATGTACAATAGAACATAGATTTATATGTTAATGTAGACAGAGAGATGAACTTTCACCAAGTTATCACATCTAAAGACTTTGACAGTGAGAAGTCCAAAATACTGAATTAAGCCTGCGTGTAAAACTGTAAAGTATGAAAATCACCATTACTCGTTAAAGGTATGTTTTACATATCCCAGCCACTTTAACTCCAAGATAATTGTACCATGGAGAAGGGGGACCTCAATTTCAGACATATACAGTATTACCGAGCTGATTGCACTTGTATACATATAAATATCTGTGTATAGGATACTTTGCTTCTTCTTGCTTTATCTCCAGTAGAATGACAGGGCTTTGGATTTCCTTTCACAATGGGACAAAAAAATCATATCATCATAAAATGTACAAGGCAACCTTGTCATGTGGCCAATTACATGTTGCCTGTACCCACCCTTAGAACTTACATTCTTTTTGAAGGAGCAATTGGCCAATCACACCAGGGGTGCCATTTATGAATAACCATCCAACTAATTCCTTCTTAGAAAGGAGGATAGTATATCACAATGCTTGATATGGAGAGGAAGTTTGTTTCATTGAAGGGGTAGTTGTATAACAAATCTCTTCACCATGATTTACTTAGGGAAACATTTCACAATGCTGTGATGCAGGATTATAACTGTCTCCCATATCTACATACCTGTTTATTAATTTGTTTTATTTTGCAAGCGTGCAATGGTGTTTTAATATAGAAAAAATAGTCATTTAGTTAAGGAATCCAACACCTTGTGCAATGCATCTCTCACAAAGTAGTCAATTTCAATAGGGAATGAGTGAGAAATTACTTTTCTGCTAGAAGGTTGAATTATTCATTTTGATTGGCTGATCAATTGTTTCTGCATCTCTTCATTGTATAATGATTGCTTACAAAACTGACCAAGAACTCTACCTAGTCACTATTTTATGCCCGAATAATAACATACATGTGTTTCACATAAAGGTTTACTTTATAGTTATTGTGCTCTAACACAATGTGCAAGCTAACACAGACAAAAGTATAAACCAACAAATTACAAGAGATAGGCAGATGCCCATCTTTATTCACCCAAGGAATGCATTACACAAAATTCATAAAAGAAAATTAATTATTTTTTTTGACAGGAACATTTGAAAATTCAAAACAAAAAATGGTAATCCAAGAAAAAAAGCACACTTTATTTAAAAGAGTACGAACAATGAACATTTAAATACTACCAAGTAAAATTGCGCCTTTTTCACCAACGCGATTCAAACATGTCACAAGTTGATAAGCTACTGTATATACACAGCAAAAAACTTCAGTTGCAAATAAAACACTTATGAAAACAAAACAAAAAATATGTAAAAAAAAAAAAAAAATCACCTTTCCAGCCTGCTTTTCAGGCATATTACAAATTGCTAAGCTACTGCATAAATGAAACACTTATAGAAAGAAAGAAAGAAAAAAAAACAGACATTTAAAAATCACCTTCTCAGACTTCTTTTCAAAACAAGATTCATCGATACATAATCATTGAATCCATGTCCCAAGTGTGATCTTAAAACTCCATCTCAGTTCAACAAATTCTATATCATTAACCTTGTCCTCTTGTCTGGGACCATATTCAATAGTCTCAGTGATGCCCCTGCACTGGCCCAGTAATCAAAGTGCCTCAATCCTCACCACTGGCAGCAGTGGGGGACGTACACACTGGGAGGATGACAAGTGCACACACAGTAATGTACAATTTCCCTTAAGAGCACACAGATTACAGTCAGTCTGGGGCTGGTTTCTACCTCTTTCTCCAGATCCCCAATAGGGCTCCCCACTGGCACAGCTACAGGGTTGAGATCTCAGCTGAGTGGCCAACCAAAACCTCCAGTATCCTCTCTGTCCAAGCAGTGCTTCATGTCCCTGTCCAAGTAGCTGACACGCACATAAAGTTGATTTATATACAAACACACACACATGCCTGGGAAAGGCGGGCACAGGTTTACTAGCTATGCCCCCTTCTGCCCTGACTATAAGGTAGTTTCCACTGCCATCAACCACTCTATCAGCTACTTTCTTTTAAGGCCCTTAACAAAGGGGGTCCAATCCTACTGTGTAATGTTACTATTTGTCTGACCAAGACTATTTAGGAGTGGCTTGTACAGCGAACAACTAGATATGCAAGTACTCTTAAGAGTTTAAATATGTCTCACAAATATCAGCCACAAAGACAGGTTTAAATATATTTAATAAATACATAATAAAAGAACAAAACAATACTCATTAAGTCACAGTAACGTCAGAGTTCAAAATCACAGGACATATTTAAAACATTGCAGGAGTATCTCAAATAAATATAGAAAACATCTAAACTAATCTTTACTATATTCATATCTAAATCTTAAAAAAAAAAAAAAAAGTATGCCCCAGAAACTTACTTACAGCAAGGCAAGTGCAGAAGGTGGCAACAAGTGTATGTTTTTGCTAGGTCCAAAACAAAATACTCAGTCTCTTTCTCTGAGTTTTCTTAAATTAATATAAAATATTACTGCTGGGTTAGTTTGGATGACATCACTTTTTGTCACCAGCCTTTAGTTCCCAAGCTACCTCTATTGTCAGAAAGTACAAGCATTTTTAGCATCTCTCTGCGAAAAATACATCTCTCAGATGTTTGCAGATCCTGAAAATCATAAAATAAAACACTTTTGCATCTCAAACCTAGTAATTACTTCTCTTCCAAGAGAATACAAAAAATTTTAGCTCTAGAGATGGTCTGCTACACAGAGAACTTTTATAGCACAGTCGTAAAACAATTTAATTTCAACTTATTTTTTTGAAGTTTTGCAAGTTAACCTTTTATGTCCCAGTTTCTACTGTTAAAAACATATACATTTACACAATTACAATAGCTTGTATACATTTCTATTCTAAGCCAGCAGGGCGTACTGTGGTTACATTTTAGCTCAGTACATAACATTCAGTTCTATATAAATCATATCAATATTTACAAATGACACAGAATTATTTACAAAATTCCAGATAGCCGGTCTGCAGTGTGACAGTCTCCATGACTAGAAATGGAGAACTATGCGACTCGCCATGTTCTAACAAATGTTTGGCAGTGGGACTATATCAGAGACCTTTCTTTACACAATAAAGATTGTCCCTTATGCATATCCCTTGGTTGTCTATTCGCTTTGCCAACACAGAATTTTTTTCTAACAAGCGTAGCTAGCTAAATCACATTGTTAGTTTCACAGTTAGCTGAAAATGTAAACTTGTAAACTATACCTGTGTCACGGTGAACAAAAATCCCAGATTCATTTATATAGCAACAAAAAGCGCCCTTCCCACACTTACTTGTAGTGCCTCATCTGATCTAGGATGGATTTGTATGGCAACAGTCTTTTAAGAGATTTTTTTTATTTTTATACAAAAAACAGATTCCCCCACCATTGCACTGATCTCTCTGTGTAGTATATCCCAATTTCTCATAAAAGTTGTTTTACTTGATCAACATCTGTGCTATAAATTAAGGGAACTATAAAATTCTTCATTTCATAACTACTAGCTGATATTTCACTATGGGGAGATGAAACATAAGGCTTAGCACGTGTAGTCCTTTTACTTTTTGCTAATATAATTAAAATGCTTGTTTCTTGTAGCCCCTCCCAAAAAAAAATAAATAATCAACTTTCATTTCATGTATTTCAGCATCAAAGTTCTCAGTCCCTGGTGTAAAAGCTAACTGTCCTCACAGCGTCCCTCCAACCACATTTCTAAAAACATGGGGGGGGGGGTGCATGCTTGTATGATGTAAATATGAGACTCATAACATCCCCTCCTATATACAGTGCAATGAAAAAGTATCTGCCCCCTTCCTGATTTCTTATTGTTTGCATGTTTGTCGCACTTAAATATTTCAGATCAAACAAATTTAAATATTAGACAAAGACAACCCAAGTTTAGAACAAAATGCAGTTTTTAAGTGATGATTTTATTTATTAAGGGAAAAAAAACTATCCAAACCTACATGGCCCTATGTGAAAAATTGCCCCCCTTGTTAAATCATGAAGTAACTGTGGTTAATCACATTTTTGGGAAAGGCGAGTTCAATTTCACTGGCCACACCCAGGCCTGATTACTGCCAGACCTGTTGAATCAAGAGATCACTTAAATAGAACCTGTCAGACAAAGTGAAGTAGGCCAAAAGATCCCAAAAAGGAAGACATTATGCCACAATCTAAAAAAATTCTGGAACAGATGAGAAACAAAGTAATTGACATCTACTAGTCTGGAAAAGGTTGCAAAGCCATTTCTAAAGCTTTAGGGCTCCAGCAAACCGCGGTGAGAGTATTTATCCACAAATGGAGAAAACATGGAACAGTGAAGTGTCTGGCCTACAAAAAATATCCCAAGAGCACAGTGACAACTCATCCAAGAGGTCACAAAAGAACTCAGAACATCTAAAGAAATGCAGGCCTTACTTGCCTCAGTTAAGGTCAGTGTTCATGACTCAACAATAAGAAAGAGACTGGGCAAAAATGGCATGCATGGCAGAGTTCCAAGGTGAAAACTACTGCTGAGCAAAAAGAACATAAAGGCTCATCTCACTTTTGCCAAAAAACATCTGGATGATTCCTAAGACTTTGGGGAAAATATTCTGTGGACTGACAAAAAAAGTTGAACTATTTGGGAGGTGTGCATCCCGTTACATCTGGCATAAAAAGTAACAGCATTTAAAAAAAAAATCATGCCAACAGTCAAACATGGTGGTGGTAGTGTGATGGTCTGGGGCTGCTTTGCTGCTTCTGGACCTGGACGACTTGCTGGGATTGATGGAACCATGAATTCTTCTCTCTACCAAAATATCCTGAAGGAGAATGTCCAGCCATCAGTTCGTGACCTCAAGCTGAAATGCACTAGGGTTCTGTAGCAGGACAATGATCCAAAACACACCAGCAAGTCCACCTCTGAATGGCTTAAAAAAAAACTAAATGAAGGCCTAGTTAAAGTCCGGATTTGAATCCAATGGAGATGCTCTGGCATGACCTTAAAAAGGCAGTTCATGTTCAGAAACCCTCCAATATGGCTGAATTGCAACAATTCTGCAAAGAAGAGTGGGCCAAAATTCCTCAACAGTGATGTGAAAGACTCATTGCTAGTTATTGCAAATGCTTGATTGCAGTTGTTGCTGCTAAGGGTGGTAACAACCAGTTATTAGGTTTAGGGGGCAATTACGTTTTCACATAGGGCCATGTAGGTTTGGATATTTTTTTTTCTTAATCAATGAAATCACTTAAAAACTGCATTTTGTGTTTACTTGGGTTATCTTTGTCTAATATTTACATTTGTTTGATTAAATGTTTCAGATAAGTGTGAAAAACATGTAAAAAATAAGAAATCAGGAAGGGGGCAAATACTTTTTCATTGCACTGTAGGTTAGTATTAAACTGCCTATATGAACTATGAAGAACTTTGATATCCAAAAATTCAATTTTCTCTCTAGAGAAGTTTAAACTAAACTTAAGAGCTGTACTACTATTTTGTAAATAATCAAACAAGGTCTCCAATTGTTCTTGATCTCGTGTCCAAAGGATAAAGATATTATCCACAAAATGACAAAACAATCCAATATATTGTTTGTGCTGCCCATCATCCATGACATAAATGCTTTCCCATTGGCCCATCACTATGTTGGTGCAGTTATTGGCCCATAAAGTGTTCACAGCTATGCCAGCAGTCTGTAGGTAGTATACCCCATCAAAAATAAAAACGTTATGTGCCAACACCAACTCAAGCAAACAAAAAAGATAAATTCTATCTTATCAATAGAATAAGTGCTGTTTATCCTGTAGAAATGGCTTCACCATCTGTACACCCTCTAAAAGTTTACTGTTCCATAATACTATGTCATACGGACTTAAACCAGGTGCCAACTATTTCTCAATATATTTTGCTAGTGGCTTGGTGAACCACCCACCTCCCAATACTATAGGTCAAAATGGGGGGCATCAATGGTCCATACGAATTTTTGGCATTCTCTGCAACATTGGAATTAATGGATTCTCAATCATAAAATATTGGTACAATTCTTTAGAGATAAACTTGGATACCAGCTTTTTATATATGCTGCTGCTCATTGGATTTTAAACCGATGGAAGTCCATTTATGTCTTGCTAAGACCAAGAGTTGTATGATCTAGCGCAACATGATAAAGTGGAGGTTTATATTTGTGAACTTATTGATCAAGTAGGTGTTTATGACAGAAACCTTGTACAACAAAAGATAAAGGTTCAAAGAAACGCTAAGGATTTTCAGTATAATTATGTTTTCACTTGGCCGAAGGAGAGCTCACCCGAAAGCCATGCTAAACAACAAGAGTGAAGCAGTCTAAGATGGTGGTGAGAAAGCGAATGCTGCACCTATTAAGATGGCTCCCAACCATAATGAGAATATTTCCACTCCCATGGATCAACGTATCTGTTTAAAGGTACACCACAAGAGGGTAGGCTGTCTGAAAATTAGGTGGTTCAGCAAGTTGATAAGGTTGACATAGTACCTGTTGTTCGCCCTAAAATAACCGCTTCTAATGGTAGGCAGGTTTTTCTGGTCACCCCTTCCCTTTCAAGGAGACCGGAAGGGTGTCAAAACCAGATCCCACAGCAGGGGAGGAACCAAGAGAAAGCAGTCATTTGAAGAAACCAATTATCCAGTCATAAAAAAAAAAAAAAAAGATGTGGCGAAAGACAGACAGTTAGTTTGGAGAATATCGAACAGAAGTGTGTCAACAGTTGAATACCAGGTCCTTAATAAGGGAATATCTTTTATACCTGCTCAGCAAGTGGACTTTGCTGACACTATTGTTGATTTAAAACTTATTAGAAATTTGATGCTTAAGTTAATGTTTGACAGACTGATGTTACTGTAGATACGCATGTATTTAGAAAGCCAAGTGTGTACACACCACAGAACATCCCTGTACTAGAAGTGTTTAGTAGAGTCTATGAAGGGGAAAGATATGATTTGCTGTCCTGTAACAGGAGACCAGGGTTTGTTAATTTGACCAAGGAAGAGGGGGAACCTTTGAAGATGCTGCAGATGGACAGATCAATAGTCATTAGGCCTGCTGATAAGGGTGGTTCTGTGGTTGTGATGGACAGAGCATTCTATTTTGTGAAGATGGATGAAATGTTACAAGATAATAGTAAGCAAGTTATTTTAAGTTGTACATTAATCTTGATGTGGTTTTGATGGACAGAGCATTCTATTCTGTGAAGATGGATGAAATGTTACAAGATAATAGTAAGCAAGTTATTTTAAGTTGTACATTAATCTTGATGTGGTTGTGATGGACAGAGCATTCTATTTTGTGAAGATGGATGAAATGTTACAAGATAATAGTAAGCAAGTTATTTTAAGTTGTACATTAATCTTGATGTGGTTGTGATGGACAGAGCATTCTATTCTGTGAAGATGGATGAAATGTTACAAGATAATAGTAAGCAAGTTATTTTAAGTTGTACATTAATCTTGATGTCCCAAGAAATGATAGCTTCATTACGTGATTGTGTGAATGCTAAGAGCTGTTCCAATATTTTATGATCCATTAATTCTTATGTTGCACGAAATGCCACAAAATTTATAAGGACCCAATGACACCCCATTTAGACCTATACTATCAGGAGGAGGGTGACTCAATGAGCCACAAACAAAATATATTGAGATACAGTTGAGACCTGTTTTAGATCAGTATGGGGTAGTATTATGGGACAACAAACATTTTTTGCAAGATTTATCTAAAAGACACAGATTAGTGCTCAACTCGAAACCACAAAAAGAAAGAAAGAAAGACCACCACTCTTGAGCACTTCAGGAAGGAATCGGCCACTCAAAACCCAGGAACTTTATTAAAGTTAAATCAAAACCATAAACGCTTCAACTTAAAATCACTGCATTTTTGTCTTGCATCAAACAGACTATCAGATGACCAAACCATCAGATTGCCACGAATTTAACTCCACAATAATTTAAATCCCAATAAAAATCTTAGATGCTAGTAAAAGCCCTGGATTAAATGATTATATATCCATAGGAGCTATACTGAGACTAAAAGCAAATACAATTTAAATTTATATATCCCAGGTTTTAACACTAGAGGGCAATAGACTACAGAATTATTAAGTAAATGAAATGTTATTGGCATTTTTAGTTCTTCTTTCTTCTTTCTTCTTTCTTCTTTTTTCCTTCTACAAAGAAGTTTTTAATCAAGATTCATGGAATCCTATTAGGTGGTTTTATAATGTCTTCTCAATTTAATAACTTAATAACATCAATTTATAAGTTATATATAATGTTTTAAGTATTTACATTACACACAAATTTATACTGTATGCACTTTATAATTCTCATTCATATTCAATTATTTATATATTTAATGTCTACATATTTATATTTTTGTATATACTTGGTTATTTAAATATTATATATTAGATATGCATTATTAATTATATTTGCACACTAAGATAGGTAACTAAGAGGTTTATAAAACTAAACATTTTTAACATGTTTTTAATGTTTACACATAATGTAAGTTTATTGTACTTTTTTTTTTTTTTTTTTTTTTTTTAGTATATGAATACATACAAGGGTAAAAAAGTTTGATATGAAAACCTAATGTCAAGTATCTCCCATTAAGTATATCCTATAAAACACACATAAGGATGTACCTTTTTGGAATGGAGATCTATGAACATCTAGGAGATCTTGAATAATGAATGTAATACTCATGAATATTCATGAGAAAGTGAAGCCGATAGGGCATTTTAAAATGTGGAAATCAATTGTCATTGGTATTTTTCCTTAATTGTAAAGTAAATAAGATATTTAAATGTTATTTGCACAACTTCCTTATTTCTGATGAAGTCCCACATAGTGAGACGAAAACGCGATTACTATTGTTTTAAAGAGCGTTAAATTATTTTCGTGTGGTTTGCTTAATAAATTGTGGAATTATCCATCTGGCCACCTGGAGTTACTCTTGAGCACTTTGCGTCATTTACAGCATTTACTTTTGGATTTCTTGGTTTTTCTGCTGTGGAAGCTTTTACACTACGAAGGTTACTAGTTGGAACATAGTGAGTGCTCAGAGAACATCGGGTAGCAGCCTGCCGTATATCTACAATGAATCCAGACGGGCAGGAAGAACTCGGTTTGACCAGGAAGTTAATAGGTCAGCTCACAGAACTAGTAAATTTACTTACACCTGTATGTTCGAATTTGATTCAAGTTAGAAACGAGGACAGAATACAAGGAACCGAAGGGTTAGTCCAGCAGCAATATAAAAGGAAAAGGGAGCTCATTGGCGAGGACGAGGACGCCGGCGACCCAGGAAACCTACAAAATTCAGAATTTGATCCTCGTAACACGCCGAACATTTTCGGGGAAGGAAGTAGTGGTTCCACTCAAAGAGGAACGACACATAAGGACTTAGGAGCTAGACCTAAAACCAAACCAGGTACTGTTATTAATGTTACAACCACTAACGAGTGGCTTCAGAAGAACTTTAACTTTCAAAGTACTGATAATACGAGAAAAAGTGTTGCGGATGGTGACACTTATAGTGCGAAATTAGACAAACTATATAAATTAATGTTACAATATAGAACATGCACTATTGAGAATGCTTATTTAAAAGAATGCATTAAAAAGGAAATAGTCCCAAAGGGACTTCGTATATGTAAGTACCCCAAACAATGTGCAAATGGGGACAGTATTTTATGAAAGTTTATTGAAAACGTTTAACAAATGTGGGCTGGAAGTTGTGCAACATATTATTGATGAGAATGAAAGAAAGTTAACACTTTTAGATAGGGATATTGTTGAAATTGATGTATGTATTAAAAATGACATGATTTTTAGTATTAAAGAAGAGAAAGAGAAATATTTTAAAATTAGAAGCGATATTGATTTGAAATGTGATGAAATTATACAACACAAATGGAACAAATTAAATAGGGACATGTATGAATATGCAAATGATTTGAGTTATCCTAAACCTACACAAAAATATTATAAAGGCAGTAAGAATTATGGTAATAATAATAATAATAAAAATACAAGTAAATACAAAAGGGATGACAACAGAAACTATAATAGGGAAAGAATAGAGGAACAACTATATGATATAGAATTTCCACCCCTAGGAAACGAAAATCAAGAAATTTTCTTTGAACAAGGAAATGATAGGAGAAGGAATTTTCAGATGCGGGGGGGGGAAGGGGAAGAGGGAGATTCAGATATTAGATACCCTCACCCATGTTGATATAGATCAAGAACAAAGTACAGATCTTCTATTTGAGACTAACTACGATGTAGGAAGTAGTTTGAATATTAGTCCTAATTCTAATTCTAAATATAATATTGACTTAGTTGTTGATATTGATTTAAATTATGATGTTGACAAAAATAACACTAATAATATGATAGGGGACAACAATATTGTTAGAGAAAATGTCAAAAATAGTTTTGAAGGATTTTCTATATATAATTTTAGTAATTATACCCTCGACAAAAAACATTTTAGTTTATTTAGTAAAGGATTAAAATACATTCCATCTAAAAAAGGAGACACAGCTAATACGATTATAGATATGAAACTTTTTTTAAGGAAAATTAACTTAACCATTTTGGCTTCTAGAGCTGGATTTAACAAAGAGAATAGAGAAAATAAAGAAATTAAGGAATTGAATAGGAAATCAATATATAATCCCCCTCTTTTACCACAAATCAAGAACCTGGAGATGGTAATGGAAAATGAAATAAGAAAGAAATGTACTAAGAAAGGAAATTATTTTTACCAGAATCTATCAAAGGAAGAGAACGAAATATTAAAAGAAATTGTAGAGAATAAAACAGTGAGAATCATGAAACCTGATAAAGGGGGTGGGATAGTAATAATGGATAAAATTCTATATGAAGCAAAAATGTGTACCATCCTAAATAATGAAGACAATTATTGTGTAGCTTCAAAACAAGAGGTTGAGATGGCACACAAGAAAATTGAATTATTAATTCAGGATTTACACTTAGAAAAAGTTATTGATATCAAAACTGTAAACTACTTAAAAGTGAAAAAACCTACTTGTTTTTTGTATTAGAACAAATTCAAATAGATCTCAGGGGAGGCCCATGAGAGGATACATTAGAAAGTAGGGAATTATGGTGGCAGGTACATTTAGATGCTAGTAAAAGCCCTGGATTAAATGATTATATATCCATAGGAGCTATACTGAGACTAAAAGCAAATAAAATTTAAATTCATATATCCCAGGTTTTAACACTAGAGGGCAATAGACTACAGAATTATTAAGTAAATGAAATGTTATTGGCATTTTTAGTTCTTCTTTCTTCTTTTTTCTTTTTTCCTTCTACAAAGAAGTTTTTAATCAAGATTCATGGAATCCTATTAGGTGGTTTTATAATGTTTTCTCAATTTAATAACATCAATTTATAAGTTATATATAATGTTTTAAGTATTTACATTGCACACAAATTTATACTGTATGCACTTTATAATTCTCATTCATATTCAATTATTTATATATTTAATGTCTATATATTTAATGTCTACATATTTATATTTTTGTATATACTTGGTTATTTAAATATTATATATTAGATATGCATTATTAATTATATTTGCACACTAAGATAGGTAACTAAGAGGTTTATAAAACTAAACATATAAAACTAAACATTTTTAACATGTTTTTAATGTTTACACATAATGTAAGTTTATTGTACGTTTTTTTTTTTTTTTTTTTTTTTATTTAGTATATGAATACATACAAGGGTAAAAAAGTTTGATATGAAAACCTAATGTCAAGCATCTCCCATTAAGTATATCCTATAAAACACACATAAGGATGTACCTTTTTGGAATGGAGATCTATGAACATCTAGGAGATCTTGAATAATGAATGTAATACTCATGAATATTCATGAGAAAGTGAAGCCAATAGGGCATTTTAAAATGTGGAAATCAATTGTCATTGGTATTTTTCCTTAATTGTAAAGTAAATAAGATATTTAAATGTTATTTGCACAACTTCCTTATTTCTGATGAAGTCCCACATAGTGAGACGAAAACGCGATTACTATTGTTTTAAAGAGCGTTAAATTATTTTCGTGTGGTTTGCTTAATAAATTGTGGAATTATCCATCTGGCTGCCTGGAGTTACTCTGGAGCCTTGATAAATACTTAAACCTGAATGCTACCCCTCCCAAACATTAAGCCATTAATACTGCATAAATCGCAATAAAAACAAGAAAGGATAGCACAGACTCAATGCAACGTAAATTCATGTGACTAAAGCTTCTTCACAGCTCCATAATCCTTGTGAGTAAAGTACTAGGCTAAACTGCCATAGTTAAAACACCTTGACAGATGCCATGGTAGCCGAATATCTACGGAGAAATACTGCCTGAAGTTTGTGTTGCCAAGTAATGATAAAGTTTAAGAAATGTCCCTGTTGCTATAAAGGTCCATGTAAAATGGCACAGCTCCAGCTGTACTGTGAATCCTCAGCTCAGGATGATGCTGGACGGCAGCACTGCATGCACAAGTGATGGCAACTTGCCCTTCTACATACATTTTTTTTAACCTATTGAAAAATTTCACACTTCGGAATTAACTTGTAAATGTAATCAGAGTCACCAGTATCCCCATTCAAGCAGGAGTAGCTTAATGACAGACAGCAGAAATTGTCCTGCATTTTTGCCACTTCTCAGTGTCTTTTAGCTTCTTGCATTAACCAGTTCCTTTCAGTTTCCCTTCACTGGTACAAAGTGCTTCAGATTTGGGTGCTTTAACTGCTAGACCTCTATGTGTACTGCTGTGAAATACAGTATTGGTAAGGAGAGTCAGGACAGACATGTCAGTATTAATTTGTCTGATAACTCTGGCTTTTAGTCAGCTAGCAATCTGATCAGTTGACAGGATTTAAATTTAAATTTCAAAACCTATTAAGCTATTACCTCCTGAAAGGTAACAGGACTTTGAGAATATGGGGATGGATGTGTTCCTCTTACTGCCTATGGATTCATAATTTAAATGTTACAGCTGCTATCCAAGAAAGTGGATTGGAAGTGGTCCTTCAGTTTTGGTAGCATAATCAAATTAAAATCTAGCTTGAAAGCAAGTTTAACATAGCACTATGTATGCATATGGCTTGGCATTGTTTGCAAGTGCTATACAGAGAGTCAAATGATGTACTTCGCAGTCCAGCTACACTTATTTTCGTACCAAGATTGCTACTGACTTTAGACTGACAGCCTATCTCAAGCTGGGGAGCAATCTTTAATGTGTGTATACAGCAGACAAAGAATGCTGCCCAATTTATTGCAGTCTTTAAATCAGTATGTAGCATGTTAGCATGCACTTGTTCTTAATGATTTATCATTGGTTTACAGTATATAAACTTAACAATACATGCTGTGCATTTATCTACTTCTAAAATTGCAAACCGAGTTACTTCAATTAATTGAAGAGGAGATGAGAAAGAACATTCAGTGGAGAGTTAGAGGGGGGCTATCTTCTGACTCGGGCTGGATGGTTATAGTTGGGCCAGCTAGCTGCAGTGGTTGAAGATGATCTTTGGGTACAACTGAGCAGGATAAAAGGAAAACTTCAATGAGGAGTTGGGGGACAAAATATTAGATGGCCAGAACTATGGAGGCTAAAAAAAAGTTTTCACTTAATCCTACTGGGAGCAGTACTGCCAAATAAATCACCAAGGACAAAGCAGTAGCACCAAGGACTGCACCCAATCCAAGCTTAAAATAGGATTTCGATTTAGAGTAGAATAATGTATACACATTCGTACAAGTTGGATACTATTACAGTGAGGTCAGTAGTCAGTATCTGACCAACGAGTGCAGAGAAGCTGATGTGCAATATATGCTGTGGGGATGTGCAACTTATAAGGCCATTTTTGGAGGAGTTAAAATGGAGGTTGATGCTTGGTTGGATAAGGGAGTTATGGAGCCTGGAAGATTTCCATAATATTTTACGCATGTTATCTCTAGGAAATAAAATTGAATGCATTTTTTTTCTAACCAACCTATGTGGCTCTTCGGAAAAAATTTATGGTTGAGATGTAATGGCAGAGTACAAGACAACATGTGGGCTGAACTGTCCTTGCCCAGGGACAATGATGCTATCCTGATACCTGGCATAAGAGGAGCTTTAAATTGCACTACATTTGAGTAGGAGTGCAGTGTTTGTTTTCTTCTTCTGTTTTGCTTTGTCGGTTTTCATTATTATGGTCATCAGTTTCTTCTGTCTTGGCAACAGAAAAAACTGTATTATCTGCTGTTAATATGGCCTCACAGTACAATGCTTCTGATGATATATTGCGGATGCTGTGACCCATGTGTTTGCACATTTTTTCTGTAAGGATTTCGCTACTAAAGATGCAACAAACATATTAAAGGAGGCGGCAATATTCTTTAGATGGCAGATTTTCAGGTGGGGTCTTTACATCTTAGAAAAACCACACACTTCTGTTAACCTGTCTTCTCACATTCAAGGCGATGTTTGATAGTACTACTATCCATTTGCAGACTTGTACCGACTTCATTTTCTGTGTCCACATATTAAATAACCGAAAGCAAACTGTATTAGAAGATTTTGCTTCAGGGTTTGTGAAATACAGTAATACTCTTTGGTTTGGAAGACAAATATTTCTGTTTTAAAGCTCCTGTGTAACATGGTGAAGCAAAATGTGTCATTTGCACTCAGCCTTTTTGGATGGTTAGAAACTGTTTACTCCCCATTTTCACATAAAAGAATGTATCACTCTCCTGGTGTGTGGCTGTAATGAGCATTACTCACTTGTGCGTTTACGGTAGTGGAAACTTGCATTTTATGCACAAGAGCAGAGTATTAAAAAACGGTCATGGAAGAATACTCCTTTCCTCTTTTACCATTATGCATGCTTTGTTTGGGGAAATGTGCAAGTCATTGTTTAATTCTTTCTTTTGTACATTTGCAGTTCTCTTCGGCTGTGGTTATGGAGCTACAGAAGGAAGTGTTTGGCAAGGCCAAAGAAGCATACACGCAGTCAACATTTGGGCCCAACATTTAAGGAATTCAGCTGTAAAATATTACATGTGGTCTGCACTTACACTTACAGTCATAAATATTAGTGCTGCCTGGGTGCATAACCACTGTTGTGTGATTTTTGTTGTGCACAACTGCAAGTGGCAGTACTTCCCAACTAAATGTTGGGCATGAGGATGAATGAAGTAAATATGGGAGCAGTTTGATGAAATAATGCACTCTGGTGGTTTATTCAATCTACGGTGTGTGCTGCACTGATGGTACACTTTTGGTAAGTGATATTTCCCACTGCACATGATCTTTAAATGTATGTACTGAGTTATGCTAGTCACTTTTCTTCTAAGCAATAATTAAGCAATAACAGACTATGTGGTATGTTATATTGAAGATTTACCCATGGTTGGTGCAGTTTAATCATGAGGGCGAAGCCCGAGTGATTAAATAAAGCCATCCTTGGGTAAATCTTCAATATACTACAACCACAGAGTTGGTTATTGCTATTATATAATGATATTTAAGAAAAAAAATAATCCCCAGGATTCAGCAAGCACTGCACGGCATGCAGGAATAGTGCAAGAGCTGCTGCAGGTAATATGTCTGCCATGCAATCCAGGAACAGCCTGCAAGGGCATGCATGAGCACTCCTGCACGGACTGAGCCCCAGTATGCAAATCACCCCATGCAAATTAGGTGAATTTGTGCTCCAGGAAGCTTGCAGCCAGCCGTGCAGGTCTAGTGCAATCTGCAGAAATGTACTTTGTTAGTATACGAGTACATTTCTGCAAAATCCAAAACAGAGCTGTGACAGCTCCAAATAAAGGCTACATAACAGTCAGGAAGCATGCCAATGGCCAAGTATGTGGCCATTGGCATTGCGAACAACATAAAAAATAAAAAGAAAACTTCTATTTTTTTTTAGCCGAGCTCGGCTGTTTAAGCATAGGGCATCGGCATGCAAACGGGATCTGGGGGAAAATATGAAAATAAACCTAAAATAAGCATTCTAACTGAAATCATTATTCTGCCATGCAAGTCAATGGCAGGCAGAAAACATGGCCAGTGTGTAGTGGTTGCTAAGGGGGAGGTTCAGTGTGAGACATGTAACTATGCATTAACAGGCAATCCTATGCAAATGAGAGGGAATGATTGTGAATCCCAATTTTCCCCAGCATGCTAGTCAGGTCCCAACAGTGTAAGAGTAGGAATAGCTTGGCGCAAGCCTAGGAGTTAGCTGACATCATGGGGGGGGGTGTCAGGCATACTGTAAGTGGACTGGAGCCCTGTGGCTCAGGTTTGCTCCTAACTAAGCAAAGGGGTGTGTCTGACTCTCTCTAGCACTCTGTACATTGCCTAAGCGGATGTGCGTGCCATGCACCTTTAAAACCTGGTGCGCGGTGCACACACCCGCCGAGCCACGCATCAGGTTTTAAACCTTTAAAACCTGGTGCGCGGCGGGTGTGCGCACTGTGCACCAGGTTTTAAAGGTTTAAAATAAAAGTTAAACCAGGAAATAGCAGCTATGTGCACATTTGAGCACTCTGTTTGCACGGTGCACCCCTGGGCTTAAACAGGAAGGCAATGGGAAGGGAAAACAGCAGTAGGAAGGTAATCTAGGAGAACTAGCATAGCTGGCAGGTGCAATGTAAAATCAGCCAATTACACAGAGACCAGACCAGCCCAGAACACTACTATAAACTATGTAAACATCTTCTGTTTTTTCCCCACACTCTACACCACCGGTGTAAACAAGTGGGGAATTTTAACACTCACAACAGCAAAATGATAGGGGATGTAATAGCCAATACCCATCATACAACTTGTGGAAAAAGCTGAGGGTGGTGAGGATGAGAATGCTGTTGGCCAACCCACAATGAGGAGACAGAGAAGAGAGTGCACAGACCCAGGGTAACCTACCAGGGGCTACATGAGCTGGAGATAGTGGAGCACTACGGGGTGGACAGGGACCTCCTACAGCAAATTGTTGAGCTCTGCCAGCCACACCTCACACACAGAACTAACCGAGGGGAACCCATCCCAGTGGATACCAAGGTATGTGTAGGCCTAAGAATACTAGCTACAGGTACCTTCCAAAGGCAACTGGGGATATGATTGGGATGTCACAGGCATCAGCATCCAGGGTACTCTACCAGTTCCTGGATGCCATGTCAGCACGTATATTTCCCCAACACCAGTGAGGTGTTGGCCAGCAATATGCAACTGTTCCTTAGCAGAATACCCTGAGGTAGTGGGTGCTATAGACTGCATGCACATATGCATCAAAGCACCACCCAGTGAGCGGGGTAGGGTTTACATCAAGCGCAAGGTCTTCCCCCTCCATCAACTGCCAGGTCGTGTGTGATGCACAGGGCATAATAATGAATGTGTGCACTGGCTGCCCTGGAAGCTATCATGATTACCACATCTGATGCAGCTGTACCAGAGATTTGCCAATGGAGGCATCCCTCACGGTCGCCTAGTGGGGGATGCTGGATATGCACTGGAGCCATGGCTAATGACACCCATCAGAAATGCAAACACACCTGAACAAGAACTCCATAATGAGGTACACGCATAGACCAGAATTATAGTAGACCATGTGTTTGGGATGCTCAAGTTATGGTTCCAGTGCCTGGACACATCCGGTGGAGCCTTGCAGTACTCACCAGCTACATGTACCCAAATAGTCCTCATATGTGCCATGCTACACAATAAGATCATGTGGAAACCGCTGCAGCAGAAACAGCATGGGGCAGGGCCACACAGACCCCCTCTATTGCAAAGGCCTGCCCACGCACAGAGTGTCTCAGAGAAAGAACAACCTGAGCCTGCCCCAGTAGGCAGGAGGAGGTGTTCCCAGTATGCCCAGAGGCAACACATAGCACATACACCGACACAGGAGGGACCCAGGGAATAACACCACTCTCTGACTCTCATACAGTAAAAGGGATGCCCAACATTACACTACCTGTGCTCAACCATGTGTAGGGAGTGTACTATGTGCATCTGACAAAGGCAGCCCTGCAGCACCACCCTCAATACTGGGACACCCACAAGGTAAGTGACTCACAAATGCCAGTCAGGGGGTTTCACATACCAACAACAGTCACAGCCAGCAGGACAGGTGTAGAGAAACAAACAAAGGCTGTGCTATGGCCTCTGAATGATGCCTATCGGTAACCCCCCCCCAGACCTACACAGACAGACTACAGCAGGTCAGGCAGTGGGAAGTTAGTTCTGAAGGGTAGGAAGTCAGTAACTAATATGTATGTAAATCAAAGCCGAGATTTGTACTACACTGGTATGCCTCTAGTCAGCATGATAGGTAAGAATACAGAATGAAATGGAGTACCTGAC
This sequence comes from Protopterus annectens, assembly GCF_019279795.1. Classification (NCBI taxonomy): domain Eukaryota; kingdom Metazoa; phylum Chordata; order Ceratodontiformes; family Protopteridae; genus Protopterus; species Protopterus annectens. The sequence continues at coordinate 128,799,750 of NC_056731.1, read as the reverse complement.
ATACCAGTACAGTCATACCAAATTTGTACAAGTGTCAGGTGTACCCCCCCATCCTACATAGAAATGTAGTAACAGTCAGGTGTGCCCCCCCAAATCATGTGTAGAAATAGGTGTGCCCCCCATCCTACATAGAAATGTAGTAACAGTCATGTGTGCCCCCCCAATCCTGTGTAGAAATGTAGAAATAGTCAGGTGTGCCCCCCATCCTATGTAGAAATGTAGTAACAGTCAATGCCAAATGATCGACTGATATCCTGCAGAAACAGTATGCTACCTGTAGGTGTACAACACAAAGGTCAGCACTGCAGTACAAACTACCTGGACTCGAGCCACATTCAATACAGATGGGCATACTCACACACAAACACATGAAGGCCATGTTTGCAAACACCAGTGGACCAGATATATCTGGCAGTCACAGATGTTAGTGCAGACACTCCTCAGTATGCACCACACATGCTTTGCACACACAGTGGATAGGAATATAGACATCTATCTAAGGACAACACACTATAATAACCCAAAGGTAGACGTACATAGATGTGTGGAAGAGGGTGACAAGGACCCATCCACGCCTGTCTCACCCAGTACACAGCCAAAGGGCCACAACCACGAGGTTCAGATGTCACTCACTGTAGATACTAGCCTTCGGTATCTGTCAGCATTACAGACTATGTGTTGCACGTGCTAGCTGTGCAACAGGACTGTACAAGGAAGTAGTCATCTAGCAGCTGTATACACATACCTGTGAAATATGACCCTGTGTGCATCTGCATGTGGTGCGTCAACCTCCAAATGACTAGGTTATGGCCCATGCACACACACTGCCCTCCCCATAGCCCTACTATGACAAGCCTGCTGAGGTCATCTACTGTGAAATAGACCTTTGGGAGAGTTGGAGCCCAGTAATCTCCGTGGCACCTCCCATAACTGTGTATTGCTGTAGTGTGATAAACTAGTTAGGTAGGAATTCCAATCCCAGACATGGCAACTGTGTGTGTGCATGTGTCTGTCTCTCTGTTGAGAGCAATACGTTTTGGGGTAGTCCCACAACCTACAACTCAAATGCTCTACTTTGGTAAGGCTGCTGATGTCATCCACCTAGAAATATATCTCTGGGAAGGTTGTAGCCCAGTAATCTCCATAGCATGTGCCATAACTGCGTACTGCTGTAGTGTGATAAAATAGTTAGGTAGGAGTTCTAATCCCAGACTTGGCAAGTGTGTGTGTGTATTTTATATATATATTATATATATATATATATATATATATATATATATATATATATATATATATATATATATATATAAGAGGGAGAGAGACAGCAATGCATTTTAGGCTAGTCACACTCACTACAATTCAAATGCCCTACTTTGGCAATCCTGCTGACGTCATTCACTGTGAAATACACGTTTGGGGAAGGAGAATTCCAGTAATCTCCGTGGCACGTCCTATAATGGCGTAGTGCTGTAGTGTAATATACTAGTTAGGCAGGACTTCTAATCGCAGACATGACATGTGTATGTGTATGTGTCTGTCTTTGTCATCCTGTGTGACAGTGGTTGTGAGTGTGTATCAACTGGACTCAATGTGGAGTGGGTTTTGCAAACTTCTTATATGGTGGGCCAAGTATATATCACAATGTCCACCATACAGAGATAACAGATGTGAAATAGCCAAGAGGCTGAGGTGCAAATCTATACCCCTACATGTGACATCAATGCCAGCTGAACAATGTTAGCAACCCTTGTATTACTAAGGGTACACTCTCAACCCATATCTCATATACACACACTTGCCTAGTCAACAGCCGCTATGTTGGTAGTACCCTGAATATTGCCCACTGATAGTAACCATGGTGAGACTGCAGTGGGCTACAGAGAGCATGGTACCCTGTCCATCAGTCCAAAAGGCATGTAGATGGCAACAGTGCTCTTCCCCATGTTCCCAACTGGACACCTGCAACACCTGTGGTGCCATCAAATGTGACCCACAAAGGGCATAACATGCCTGAAACACAAGCCCTGTATGGACAGATGCCACTGACACCAGGGGATACCAGTATCATGCTATCAATGTAGGTGCACAGCCAACCTGCTGTCCATGAACATTTCCCACCACATGAAGCCAGGACTGACACATCTGATAACGATCTGTGTACACGCATGGGCCAGACACCCCAGGTAGAGTTCCACATGTCACTGTACATACATGTGGGAGGTGTGCACATCCCAGACACTGTCCATATCATGGACGAAGGAATACATATATGGCAAGCAATGCACAGCATTGGCCACATGCAACAGCCACCCAGGTGACTGGATAGTGAATACAATATCCACCTATGTGGGCAATTCCAGACACTACACCCCTGAGCCACAATGCAGACCATTGTCATGTGGCCTGATGCCAAGGTATACCCATCATCTAGCCTTGTATAGCCGTCTGGCACCATCAACCACAACACACCAGTGAAGCAGTGCACACATGTATGTCAGTACTGGCACCCATGTGTGTGTGTGTGTGTGTGTGTGTGTGTGTGTGTGTGTGTGTGTGTGTGTGGTGTATGATGCATATGACCACACTCACTACAACCCCCACTGACATACTGAAGCATGCCATCTGATGTCAGACACCTCCACATACCCTTTGCACATATAACTTCCACATGACCCTTGTGGTGCATGTGATACCTACACAGTACTGTGTTGTGGCAATCCCACTAGCCTTGAGTTGTATTCCTGGTCCTGCCAAGTGTGGCAATGTGTATGTGTTCCTGTGAGAGTGTGGCTGTGTTAACGCTGATGACACCTGTTCATGTGGGCAGGCATGTGTACTACACCTACCACACAGCTACCATATCCCTGTTACAGATGTTACTCACCATCACATATACATTCTGAGGGCTCCCCCAACATATAACATATCACCATCACATATACATTCTGAGGGCTCCCCAACATGTAACCTATGTGGCGCATCCAATAACTGCATGGACATGTGATAGCACTACATAGTTGTTGGGGATTTGATACCCTGTAATGGTAAGTGTGTGACACAAACATGCATAAGTTTAACTCTCCTACCCCTCCCTGGCTTTTCTGTGCGTCTGTATGCCTAAATTACTCCCTCTCTGGTGGATATGGAGACTTACACCTGCTTTGCTTACACAGCAGCATGTGTATGTTAATTGATGTTCAGGATCAGCTGATGATCTCTGCACGAATTACAGCCCTCCTCTAGCTGACTGCATGTGGAACAGTTGTGGTAACATTCCCATAGCCAATTGGATGGAAACACACACCAATATTTAGGAACATCATGTTGGTGTTGGACCATTCATTCACTGTGAGCAGGAACTCTATCCTTTTGACAAACAGCATCACAGATGGATTGGGGTTTACCTCTAAAAACATACACTGTGGAAACAGGCCAACACACAGGAGGGGGGGTGTGCCTGACCTGACTACAAACTGTAAGTGCTGCTATAGTGCATTTGGAGTAATGTTGGTTTAACAGGGTATGTGTGGATATGGCTGTCCTACATGTTTGCATACCTGCCATGTCAGTGCTATGTTTATGAGGGAACACCCATCTATAGGGCCATCTACAGACTGGCCAGTGTGTGTTGCCTTTTGTTTCAGTTGATACCCATACAGACTGGCCAGTGTGTGTTGCCTTTTGTTTCAGTTGATACCCACACAGCACCTATGAACTGCAGCAGGTAGTGTAAGGATTGCAGTCTGTAGATGGTGGCAGTCGTGACAGTTACTGACTTCATATTCCTCATAGGACATATGGGTGCAACAAACCCTGTTACAACAGTAAATGCATGAGTTCATCACTGCAACATGTCAATATTGGCCCTGTGTATGTGCCTCCAGCCACAACCCTGACAACCTTTGTATATACGTCATGCAGTAAGGGGTGCATATGTACTGTGCACTATAATTACTGACATCATATCTGATAATAAGCCAGTGAGATAACAGACTGCTACACGTGTAATGTATAATAGGGGTTATATTTGATGACATAACCTGGACATTCTGTGGTTGTGTGTACAGTACTGAGGTCTGTGTACTTATGGTGACTGTCGGCATTGTGTGTACTGTTAATATGTACCTTGGCCTGTGTACAGACTGTGGTAGATGTTATTGCTCTTGGTCCTGTTCTATCTGATGTTACATGCTGCTCCACTGTATGTTACCCTATTGGCTTACATGTTTGTACAGCCATACACACACGTCCCATATCACAGACAGGCAGAGGACCACACTGTGTAGCGGCCCAGTATATGTAGGGTTAGTGTGTGGGTGGCACATATGAGGTTGGTGTTGAACAGATTGTCCATAT
>NC_056731.1:128655394-128790394 GCF_019279795.1 Protopterus annectens | reverse complement strand
CCCACTCGCATTCATCTCATCCCTCAAAGAATGTAACTGGCATGCTCTAAAGTACCTCAGTCTAGATGACGCAGTTGAATTTTTTAATACTACCTTCCTGAACATCCTTAATTACCATGCCCCCATAAGATTTTCCAGAACCAAAGCACAACCCTCCCCATGGCTACAGAAAACCACTAAGTCTGAAATGAAAAACAGGGATAAAGCCTGGGAGCACTGGCGCAAAACCAAAACCCCGCAGCTAGACAGAAATTCCTAGAACTACGCAATAGAGTCAAAAAGCTAATAAAACGGGACAAATTCCAATACTACCAGTCTGCCCTAGACTCCTCACAACACAGCCCCAAACAATTCTGGTCCTCCATAAACTCCATCCTCCACCCAGGTAAAGTCAGTACCCCTCCTCCTAACATCCCTCACTCCTCAGAAAATATTGCTACCTCATTCAACACACACTTCACCCAAACCATACTATCACTAGCTAAACAACACAACCCTCCCTCCAACCCACACCTTCAACTAGTAATCTCCCCACTGCCTTCTCTTTTTCTCCTGTACCTACCTCCAACATAAAAAAACTCTTAACTAAACTTAAACCCACCAAATTAGCAGCAGACAACCTCCAAGTGAATACCTACAAATCGCAGCTGATGCTCTGGCCTACCCAGTGTCCATCTTGATTAACCGATCTCTGTCAGAAAGTTACATTCCCACATTGTGGAAAGTCTCACATATAATTCCCCTCCACAAAGGCGGACCCTCTTCAGAACTAACCAATTACCTCCCCGTAGCTATTCTCTCTCCACTCTCCAAAATACTAGAAAGATGCATACACTCTCAGGTCTCACACTACCTCCTTACTAACAACCTCCTTTCCAGTACTTAGCATGGTTTCCGACAAAACCATAGCACCACCACTGCCTTACTCTCCTTTACTAACACTATCCTTTAGCATAAAAACAATGGTTATCTCTCCTCTGCTACTTTCCTAGACCTATCTAAAGCATTTGACATGGTCCCACACAAACAACTTATCTCTGTCCTCAATAACCTATCCTTCTCACAATCAGTCACCATCTGGTTTCAGAGTTACCTGTCTGACCGCCAACAATCCGTTGTATGGCAGAATGACACATCTCCCCAACTACCTGTCTCCATAGGGGTTCCCCAAGGATCCATCCTTGGACCCCTACTCTTCTCTGTTTACACCAATAATCTAGCCTCTGCCACCAAACATGGCACACTCATCCAATACGCAGATGACTCGACCATCATCTGCTCAGCCCAGTCCCTACCCAAACTGCAAAAAGTCACACAGGAAACCTTTTCCTCTGTTGAAACATGGTTAACCGATGCCCAGTTAATACTCAACCCAAACAAAACTAAACTACTCATCTTCCAACCCACCAAACATACTCAAAACAACTCTCACTTTAACATCACAGCAAAAGACAACACCACTATATACCCAACTGAACACACCAAATTGCTAGGAGTGGAAATAGACAATAAACTAAAATTTGACATTCACATATCCATGACCATAAAAAAAGTCCACAAAAAAACTAGGAGCATTATACAGAAATAAACAATTTCTCACCAAGGCAGCAAAGATTTCAATAGCAAATTCCCACCTTATCTCCACCCTACTTTATGCCTCTCCAGTATATACCAACCTAAGGCAATGTGATCTAAACAAGCTAGAGACCTGCTACAACAAAATCGCCAAATTCACCACAGGAGCATCCTACTGTAGTCACCACTGTCTCTCACTTGCTGAACTGGGCTGGCTTGAACTCCCTCACCTCCTTCAGTGGTATCAACTCTCACTCGCCCACAAACTAGTAAACCATCCACTAAATGTCCCATCCCTCCAGTATCTACTCCAACCCTATCGCATCACCAGACCACTAAGATCCAGCAACAAAAATCACTTGCAGATCACTAAAGCCAATAACTCTGCTGGTGAAGCACTATTCTCTTGCGCCATAGCCAAATTATGGAACTCACTCCCACCCACAATTACCTCCGTAACATCATGCACCAACTTCAAAACTTTATTAAAAGCGCACCTAAAAACATGCTGGCTATGCCCTTGCAACTCCCACTCTAATATCATCCACCCCATCCAACTACTACCTTTCTTTCACCTCCACTAACTACCTTGATGATAGCAAGCTCAGATGCTCATAAGCCTAGTACTTATTATACAGCAGGAACTTCTCATTGTTACATTTGTTAATGCCTGTTATGTACTTCACAGATAAAGATTCTAGTTGTCTACTGATGTACTATGTTCATCTGTAAATATGTTGTAAGTAATTTCTATGTTAAATTGTTAATCGCTATGTAATCCAATGTAACTACTGTCTGTTTATTTTACTGTGGAGCTTTTCTCCCCAGGCCTCTGCTGAAAATGGACCCACGTCCAGTCGGACACTCCCGGTCAACAAATGTATGGGGTGAGATTTTTTTGTGGGAACAGATTGCCAATTTTTTTTATTTTCAGGTGAGAGTGGGATGTTGGGGAGGGGTAGTAGGTATATTTGGGGAGGTAGGTTGGGTAGGTTAACAGACAAGACAAACAGGATGCATACAGGGCCGGTATATGACACTTGGGGGTAAACACCTTGATGGAGAGGGGTGCATGGAAATTGGAAGCCCATGAGTCCCCTAGTGGAAACAGTGGGACTGAGGTCCCCACCCATGGGCAGTCACCACTGCACCTTCACAGCCCTGGGGTGGTTGTGCTGGGGGCTGAGTTGCAGCACCGGACTGATGCTCTAGTTACGACACATGGCCCTCAAGCTGGCGTAGAAGATCACCAAGCTGCTGGTTGAGCTCTCTACGCACCATGACCCCGACCTTGTGATGGGTGACAGGTTCCTGTGGTAATAAGAGCAGCATGGGCAGCCACAATGGTGCAGTGGTTAGCATGGTCACCTCACAGCAAGAGGTTCTCAGGTTCGATCGTCGGCTGCATTGGACACTCTAAATTGGCCCTAGGTGTGAGTGTGTGTGCCTTCCATGGAAGGCTGGGTGCCAGGCTGGCAACTCAAAACCGTAAAAACTCTACTGCCAATCATGAGCGGACAGGTGATCCACTGTGGTGACCCCTAACTGGGAAAAGAAGAAGAAGAAGGAGAAGTGGCAATAAGAACAGCATGCAGGTACATTGATGGCACCATGCCACCAATGTTGGAATAATTCAATATAGCACATGGATGGGTACTATGAAAATATTTATCAAACAACTGGATAGTATCAGAACATAGGTGTCATTACATACAAGTTGGGGTGGGTATGTTGATTATTGTTGGATGTATGGTGGGGGGAGGGAGAGAAATGTCAATTAACAACTAGTATATTGCCGTAGTCCACATTACTTTAGTCAATGCTGTTACCTGTACCTTACAAGTCTTACTACACTACCTTATAGCCTTAGTTTGGACATTGATATTTGTCGTCAAAGTTACACATGAACTGGTTTTACCTGCAGTGTACACCTCTTACGTGGTATACCTGTGGAGGGAATGTTTGTTAACACTAACTGTTTCTACACAAACTCCCAGATTCCGGGTTGATGTTGTGCACATAGCTATCCAACTCTTTCTGCACAGTTTCTGGCCATTTGTTGACCACATGCTGGTGTGCCGGGACATATCTAGGATATTGCCCTCTTCCACCTTTAGTGACCTGACACACACATATACATGCTTTCCTACACAGTTATATTATGTAGCACAGTGTGGGTGACAGTGATCAGTGATACTTTATTATTCAGAGAAACTGTAACACTCACAATTCCCTACAATACCAGAGTGAACAGTACCAGTACAGATTATAATGGTCTGCATTTCTCAGCACAGTGTTCATATCCGACGTGCCTGTGGGAGCAATGTTTGTTAGCACTACCTGACTGTTGGCACACAAACTTCCAGATTACACATAAGTATTATGCACACACATCTCACTCTGGTCACAGCTTGACAACATGGGAGTGTAGATAGGAGAGCAATATGTCAAATATGTCCTAACAGTTTTGGGGGTTGCTTCAGTGACAGGTTTGTTCTAATAGGTGTTTGACAATCACTTGTATTCCCTGTTTGTTGGCTAAACATCTGGGATCATCCCACAAACCTACCAGGGGGACAGGCAGCAGATATGGGCCCATATACTGGAAATTCTGGCCTCATCTGTACAGTTGTGGGGTATGATTCTGTATGCAGCCTACATCCACTCCCAGGATTCAGACCATGGCTGTGTCTGCTACAACTTAAACACTGTCCATCACAGTTGTGTCTGCTATATAGATATTGCTGTATATCTACTATCTGCTTTCTGTCTTATTACTCCCCTGTGCCTTTGCATTCAGACCTTGTATTACAACACTCTTATACAGATTTCCTAGACAGTTATATGTTGTAGGACAGTGTGGGCGACAGTTCTGTGTAATACCTCATTATTCAGAGAAACTGCATCCGTCGCACTGCCATACAATACCAATATAAACAGTACCAGTACTGGGTATCATTCTTGTATTTCTGGGCACAGAGTCGATATCCGACAGACCTGTGGGAGAAATGTTTATTAGCACTACCTGAATGTTCCCACACACAGTACCAGATTCCACATTACTATTATGCACATACATCTCACTCTGTTACTGTACACACACTGACCACAGCTTGACAAGTTGGGATGTAAATGAGACATATGTGGCTTCTTAGTCTCATAAGGTATTGGGGAGTTGCTAATGTGCCAGCTTTGTTCTTATAGATGTGTGTCAATCAGTTGTATTTCCTGTTTCCTGCTTATACTTTTGGGATCATCCCACTGATTTCCCAGGGGGACAAGTTGATAGGCAACAGATATGGGCCACTTTACTAGACACTGTGGACATTCTGTACAGTTGTGTGGTATGATTCTGTATGCAGAGTACTACCACTGGCATGATTCTAACCATGGCTGTGTGTGCTAAAAAACAACAGTTCACATCTCAGTTGCATGTGCTATTCGGGTTTTGTTGTCTGCATTTTCCCTGTTTTCTGTCTGTGTCTCTCTCAGTTGTACTAAATGGCCTCTGGGGATTACACCTGTCATATACAGGCATTTCTACACATTCAATTTATGGTGCACAGTGTGGGTAACAGTGCTTAATACTATAGTACTATTGCAGGATTGCTAATCTACATTACCATATGATACCAGAGTATACACATGCAGTCCAGCAGTTAGACCTTTACAGTCAGGCTACTTTTATTGACAGACAAACAAATAATATGAGACTCTTCCTGCTATAATCTATAGTGTATGCTTTACTTGCCTTAAATTATACAGGCAATTAATTTACTACTTCTTCTAGTTTTATTTCCTATGACAGTAATTGCATGAGTATTACTGACCTGCCTCATGTCACAAACTCACCAGGTGTCTGATGTGGGCCTCCTGGTTCGTGGCCCACTCCATTGCAGCTGTGGGGGACATGAGAGGAATATTTAGCCATACCTATCCATGCTGTACCTCAGCTGGCAATTATTACACACAGTGTGGTGATACTTACAAACTGGAACATCCCCTACCGCTCTAGCTTTTTGGAGCCACTCCAAGAGGTCCCCCTTACGCCATTTCAGGTTGTCATAGTGATGCCTGACCTGCTCACCAGTTCGGGGTATGCCAGTGGCACTGGTGAGGTCACAGGTGAGACAGTCCCAGGCCTCCACCTTATATTGGGAACCCTGGTACTGGCCCTGCAGCAGTCTCTGATCATGGTCTTTGACAAGGAGTCCTGCCATAACCTTGGACTCCTGGATGCACCAGCGCTGCACCTGGAAGTGCACACCTTCTCCCCTTACTGCCATTGTGCCTGCAAGGGGAAGCTATAACCAAGTTATGAGATGTATTCCCACCTCTTGGGTTTAAGTAGGGCCAATTTCCCACACTTTCCTGTGAGTGGCCAGTTTTGAAAAGCTAAGCTGTGGGCACACCTGCTTACCTAAGGTTGCCATTATTTAAAGGGATATAATACAACACTGGACGCATTGAGTTAGCTGGCCTACACATTGCTTACACCTCCTATGCTGGCCTGTGCAGTACTCAGCGTTGCTTACATTAGGACTTTGCATTACAATTCCTTTTTGGCATTGAGTTATTATTCAATACACCTTGTATGTATGCCTAGTATCCATGATTCATATGCATTCACACTGTAAGCGGTCCTTGTGTTTTATTGGGGACTTCAACACTCTGTTACAATTACACCTGACTTCTGGCCTTACTGCTATACTCCAGTTCACATATTTATGTTATGTAGTGGGTTATGGCACATATGTCTGTATACAGATTCCTTTCACAGGTTCAGTTTGGTTTTACTATGGTGAAGACTTGTTTGCCGATACCTCATTCTTCTGTACTTTTGTGATGGCTTGGTGGTTAACTACTGTGACTATGGTGTATAGGGTCTTGGGATCAAGACCTGCATGGCTGTTTATTTTATTGATGGCCAGAACAAGGCCATTGGATACAGAGTGATTAAGGCACTTTTGAGCAATTGTAAGTGTGTTTTCACGACGGTAAGCACTGCTAACCTGCCCTTACATCTGCTTACAGAGAGTTGGCTTCAGAATTGCTTAACGAGTGTAGGCATTGCTTACTGCCACACAAATGGGGTTAAACTCACTTACTAGTGCTTAAATATGCTTACTACTGCTTATTGGTGCTTAAACCTGCTTACTAGTGCTTTATTCATTATGACACTGACACCTCACATGTGCATTTACTGCAGTACTCCAGTTCATAAAAATATGTTATTTAGTGGATTTTGCAACATAAATATTGATCATAATGTGCTTTGCCATGGAAAATGGAATGTGCTGCAGTGGGACTTGAACTGGGAATGTCTGCTCGTAAGGCGAATGCTCTGCCCACTACACTATTGCCATGCTGCTTCATTTGCATATATCTTCCTTGTTAACCTCTTCAGCCATTTAAGCTGCATTAACCGTAGCTAAGCGATGGGCGCACCCGTGCACCTACGGTTAGCTTTAATGGGATGTTTATAAAAAAATAAATAAAGGGTTTGTTCATTTAATTTATGTATACTGTTGCTGTTGTACACAAGGGGGACTGTTGGTAGGGATATGCGGACTCCTATGAGCAGTCTCGCTAATTTCTGACCCCTTTCTGCTGTTCTTCATTGCGGGGGCGTGTATATTCTGAGAGATCTGCTCTCTGACATGCCCCCTGCACTCTTACATGCTCCATGCAAGACTAGGAGCTCAAGCAGCATGCCTCATTATTATGCATGGCGCACTGCCGTCCTGCTCCTAAATGGCTACCTCCATGCAGGATTTAGCTAGTCCTGCATGGAGGAATAGTAAATCCGGGAGAATGTCTTTGTATAATGGCGCATAACTTCTTCTGCCGGTGGTGGTATACTGTGTTGATGTACTGTGTATGCGTATGGGACTTGCGTTCCCACGCATATCCAGTACATCAATGCTTTGAAACGGAAGCAACAGAGAAAAATCAGTCTCCGTTGCTCCATTTTTTTTTTTTTTACGTTTTGGACACTTTATACCAACAGAAAAAAGTTCGGGCAACCAGACCTTTTTGCATTGGTATACTGTGGGATTTACAACGGGCACACTAGCCAATCAGTGTGCATGTTTTGGAATATTACTGAGTGTCATTCTATAATTAGGAAATAAGGCATAGTAATCTGTGTGCTTGCATTAACACTCAGGTTAGATTTACCAAATATGAAGCAGAAGGCAGAGCTTCATTCATCTCCACGTGTGTATATTAAAACATTTTAACGTGGTGATGTGGTGACATTGAGAAGTGTATCACGATAAAAAAATGATATATTCTCACTATCACAAACATTTATTCAATGTTTTAACCTCACTCAAACAAGCACTAAGCATTTTCTTATATTTTTTCACCAAGCATTTTCTTATAAATACCCCTTCCCAACATATCTCATGACACACTGGTTAATGATTGTAGGTCTGCAGGATATGTTTGCTCACTGGCAAAAATCCTAGAAAAATGAAGTTTAGCTTATTAAGAAGCTAAGAGACACTGGCTGTTAGTGAAGTATTGCAATAACTGATGGCAACCAGTCTCCGTGAACATTTAGAGCTCACACAGATAGCAAAAACTCACACACTGGCACTCCATCAAAAGATGGGGTCTTTATTATATCATCAAATGCTTAAAAAAGCAAACTATGAATAACTGACCCCATCTAAGCAAAAGCTTACAATCTCGAAAGCTCAGAACAGCGATTTTTTTCTCTGTTCCAAAAGAAAAAAAAATTTGAAACAATACATAAAGTAGGGGGCTTCGCTGTGCCCCCCACACCCCCTACTTAAATATACCAACTTTGAGATTGCACTACGGTGCTGAAAACGGCAAAGTATTGGATGCGGCCAAACAAAAGAATTCACTTAAAAGCCGCTTCGATATTTTGCCTTTTCGTTGTTTTAAGTTCGACCAAGACGCATTCAATAGAATGCATCTTTGGTCATCTAATAGGAACCCAAAAGATGTACATATGGATAAAATATTTAGGCAACGTTTCTTCTTAACCTAAAAAGGCTTGCCATCATGCCTACCAAAATATAAAAATTGTACTGAAGACTTGGTACTTCTCAAACGCGACAGAAACTAAATAAACTTAATTTATATCTACAAAATGATTTCTCTGCTGTTTGGAACTGGATATGTAGAAAACAGGACTATTAATACAAAAAAAAAAAGTTAATAACTGGATCTTTAATAAGTAATGTGGTAAAACACCCACACCTACTGCTATCAATCAAATACATCTGAGCATTACCCTGGAACAAAGGCTGACCTTCACCAAGCACACAAAATGGTAAATTAAAAAAATCCATAACCAACAAAAAATTGTATATAGAGTATCTCCTATTTTATCCTTATCCGCTAAATAGACAGTTGCAATCAGGATACTATTACCTGTACTTAAACATGCATACCTACATTGCATTCTACAAATAAGGGAGTAGGTTATAAACTGCAGATAATAAAATATTAAGGATTTAAACATTCAGACCATTATCATCAGAATAAAAGTGTCCCCTTACAAAAAGCTTACTGGATGCCAGTGGAGACCAAGCTCATTTCTTATTCAGTATCTTTCAAACCCATGAATGACAGGTATTGCCCTAGACATAGAAATAAGCTCTAATGTTAATAGAGATCCCACTTACAACTTGAAAAAACAGGAAAGCCTCCAATTACAAAGAACTTCATTTAGCTTTGCTGACACAGAGAAAGCATTTAGTAAAGTTGGCTCAAACAACTGGCATGCTTTGTGTAAAACAAACAGTGACAGTCTTCAAATATTTTACCAACTGCAAAAATCTCACCTTGCAGGTAGATACAAATGCAGCTGTCCCAGGGATCCCAGTTAAGGCATATTTGCAGATGCTCAACTCTGTATGTACATACCCTTACAGGACTGGTAGGGGTTGTACCATTTATTTGCGTCTCCGGAACGTATTCCATGACTACTGATATAATTTTGGAAAATCTATAAACATTTCTTTTTCTTTCTGCTGGGTTTCCCAGTGAATGCAATGCTTTTTGTTCAAATTTTTTAGGTAGTTTATGCTTTAAGGTAAAAGGAATGTGCCAATATGTATGCATTCAGCTCACTGCTGTGTATTTATACCCCTCATTCTTGCTCATGTTCAAACTGCTGCGCATTGTCATTTGGCCTAGGTTGTGACTGAAAGGTCTACTGATTAGGACCAGTTCATTTACCTGGAAACAAAGGAAATAAAACTTGTACACCAAATCCAACCATATTATATTACAAACACTGCTGACAGATTATATGTATGCTGAAGCATTACCAGTCTGTATACTACCACTTCAGGAATGTTGCATACAGCTGTCAGAGCAGCTACTGTTAAAAGCAGTCACAAACTCCTCTAGGAAAAACTAGAAATGCTAGTTTAACCAATATCCATAATTTACTGACAGTGTGATATAGGTAAAGTGGAAATCTGCCAACTTTACTGGACAATATTTTTCAGCCAGGAGTAAATTTTATTACAGCTCTCAACTCTAATGGCTGGGTATGGAAATGAAAGTTGCCACACAGTTTTACAGCTAAAAATTGCCCTTGTTAATATCTACCCAATCAAGTCAACAAATGTCCCTAATTATGCAAGATTTACTCCTTTCTTAGTATAATATTGGGAAGCCATTAGGATAGAGAGAGATTGGTCCCCTACTCCTTTTACTGTGCGTACAGTTAACTGGTTATTTACAATTCACTTCTTGGAACTGTGTGTCAAGGGACTGCAATCTTCCAGGGGACAGTGGTAGCTGGTGCAAACACACAGCGATTTACTCAGCGCAGAGTGGGCTACAAGGTACAGCAAAAATAATGTGAGGTGGGCCCCTATATGACAATGTTTCCAGAATCCAAATATATACACGGCACATATAGTTCACCATAGCAATGTGGTTAGCCTCAGCATTCCATACCATCCTAATCATGTGACTAAACAGTGGGCAATATCAGCAGTCCACACCAATACAGTCATGGGACTACTAAACAGCAGTGGGCAACACAGGCAGTATCAGTAGATCATACCAACACAGTCATGTGTACTACAGAACAGTGGAACCTGCTCATGCTCAGTACGTTCATAACCGAAACTTATGTATAAAGCAGAAACGTCTCTATTTTGTGCATTTAAAACTCGCATCACAGAGCCCACAATGTAATAATTCATAGTGGGGGTTGGTTTTATGGTACAAATTACTCCCTCACAGCTAGCCACTTTGATCCTTTCTTCATGCCTGAGTTCAGATCCTATTTCCTTAGAAAATTTATGTAAATTATATAAATTTTTGCAGGTACACGATACAGGTATTCACTTGTCACAGAAGTGAACATCCAGTGGTTACATGAATGGCTGTGGTCCTAAGAATTCAGACCAGCAAGCCCTCTTAAGGCTTAATTTGACCAAGATCTTCCGTAAATTGCTTTCTAGTTTCAGTAGCAGTGTGTGTATGTGCATGCATTCACAACTTCCAATCTACCTGAAAGTTTGCTGCACATGATGGCATTTACTGGTTATGCAAAGTAAATGCTTTATATCATACAGACATTAAAAAAAGGTTTTGCATGCAGTTTCCACTTCAACCCTTTTTTCATAGTCCTATCTTCTGATTTCCATGAATGTATGGCATCCTTTTCTGCAATTCTTCAAAATAAATAAATTAAATAAATAAAATATGAAGATTTCTGGAGATGGTATGGAGTGAACTCTCTCCCCCTCTTTTTTCATTTGCCTTGCTTTTTCCTTCTGCATAGTCACCATTTCAAAATTAATAGTCATTCAGTTACCTAAGGATATGACAATGAAACAATGGTCATCAAAATGAGCACCATGTGGGTCTCTTAGTTATTGTACCAGTCTCTAGTGCATTGCATACTGGGCCATTTGGGTGCATTTCTCTAGTGGACAATTAAGCATGCTTGCATCTCAGAGACAGAGACATGCTTTTAGCTCATCTTGCCATTAAAGGTTTATTGTTACTCTCTAATAGGAAGATAACTGTTGTCATCACCAATGCATAATAGCACAATTTACTGACATAGGCACATCATTTAGATGTTCTTCGAAAACACAACCATGAAATGTCAACCTGAATTTAAAATATCAGTTGTAAGTCAGTGAAACTGAAGATGCATGCTATCAGCAAGTTGTATACAAAACCCTCAACAATAAATACAAACAGATGTTCTGGATTTCTACAGTCATCATGCAACTAATTACTTCTAAGCATATTACAGTAGGACACTCTGTTAAAGAAAAAAAACAAGTCTCATTAATGCGTAATTAATGTTTTACTTGCTTCCTCCATGTGTCTTCGTTCCTCATTATTTTTGAAATTAATGTGTTTCCTGTATACATGCTGTTTTCCACTTCATCCATCTTACAACTCAAAATAAATAAATAAATAAAATAATGGCATTACAGTATTCTGTTAGTTGATTCAGCATTTACTTTTACTCCCACTGGGCCTAGCATGATCATTTGAATCACAGTTACTGAAGGTTCAGTAATTAAAAGTATTACATGGCTAAAACAGCATGCCAAGAGCCAACTTAATAAAGCCTTAAGTAAAAAGATGAATACATGAGCATATGCCCCCAGAATTTCCAGTTTTACTGTTCACCCTCCAAGGCTCCATACTGCAAACAAATTATTCAAGAAAAAAAACTAAATAGTTCAACACATGCACTTTGTTCTGTAACACACCTGACGCACCTCCTCAAATGTCTACAGTACAACACTCCAAAAGAAGTCACCAAACAGAAAGCTGACAGAATACCTGAAGTAATGACCCCAACATACAAAAGACACAAATATGCACAGACAACACAAACTTGCAAGCATACAGACACACATCCAAACATACACACACATGCAAGCATATCTATGCATAAATATTACATATAAACATGCAAGTGCATATGCAGGAGTACACAGTCATGCACACAAACATATGTAAATGTGTACACACATGAACATACAGAGTCACAACAATATACCTGTAGCCAAACTCAGATTTTATATATAACACAAACATTCTTCCACACGAGTACACAAACACATTGCAAGCATGCACTACACACACCTACATACATAGAAACGCACATATGCAAGCAGTCACATAGTGATATACTTGCAAGCATATCCACACTTACACATGCAACCACACAAGCATATAGATTTAGGTGTAAGCATCTACTCACTCATACATACAAGCACGCATGCAGACAAACATATACAACATCAGACAGAACATGAACTAGGGATGTGCACTGGTACATTCACTTCCTCATACTCACGGCAAGCTACAAAATGACACTTCAAGAATGTTATGTGATACAGATATATATGCGGGTTACTGACAATTGGTCAAACATTCCAATTGTCAAATGGAAAAAAAAAGCTGGTACAGTTGACTGAATGTACCACCATATTTGTCTGTGCAAGAACACAGTACAGTGGGATCACTGAATTTGCCCTTTCCCCACTGTAGTTTGATCTTGGGGGTTCTATTTATAATTAGCAGTGGATGTGGAGGATGCAGTGGGCCTTGCCAGCTTACTAAAAGTTTTTCTTTCTGTTCAATTTTCATTAAACTGCTGAATGACCAGCTGCATACTGCTGATTGACCAGCTGCATTTGATACTGTGAATTTTAGATGTATGGCTATACATCCATAAATGTCTATGTATAATATACAAGTAATGCTTGCAAACATTTTTGCCTTCGGTTGGTTAACACAGAAAAGTAAAGGGTTAGGGTTGGACTGTTGTCAGCCAGAGACTAAATATGCAACTTTTATACAACCAACGTAACAAGTGTTTTTTTTTTTCTCTTTTTTTTTTTTTTATCGAATGAAGCCAAGGTTCCAGGGCCATAGCTTCATCAATTTGTCATGTCTAGATGAATTATGGCAGCATTTGTAAGAACCCTGAGCAATTCTGAACCACCACCAGAATGATCTAAGGTGTACAGACATATTATTGGGCTGCATCACTTTAAGAACTTCTCTGTAGTTTGAGAGAGGTTCATGAAATTAAGTGGTAAATCTGTGAAATAATTTGTCTGAAGTGTCAAGAAAGAGCAGTCAAAAGAACTCGTTTCATCACAGCTGAGAAAATTAGCTACACTGAGCTCTTGATTTTCTGCCAAAATCTATTAACTGCAATGGCTAAATCCAAGTTTAAAAGGTGCATAATTGCAACTTTACATTGTAAATCCAGTATTATATGAATACCAGGTTATTATATATATATATATATATATATATATATATATATATATATATATATATATAAACAATACACACGCATGCATGCAAGCACATGCACAAAGGCACACATTTATACATACGGATGTGCACGTGGGCACACAGTATGAAATTGCTGGGTAGAACAATATTTTTGTTTAATCTAAAAACAGAAAAAATAGTTTATTTTTAACAAAGCTGTTTTAGAAATGTTGTTCAGCTCCAAGGTATTACAAAATTACAGGGAACATCAAAAGTACTGACGATATGCTTCATGACTTAGAAATGACATTAAGATACGTCATGGAAGTAGTCTTGAGATGTCATGTCACCACAGAACTGAGCAAGGCTCTCACTGATATCACTGAGCACAAAATCCTTGGGCACTTAGGGGTGATTAGGGCATTAGAGCAGAGTTCTCCACTGCTTTGCTTACATGTTCTGGGGAACAAATAGTCTGTATGGGGCAGTCAGGAAGGAGGAAACTTACGGCCACCAAAGAAGGAAGTGAAAAAGTAGCAAAATTGTATAAAGTGCATGGCCGTTTCCATGAAAACATTTATACAGCAAATAAAAGATGCTTTTCATAGCACCTGAAACTATCAGGTAATAGAATACTAAAAAAAAAAAAAACAAATTTGATATGTTTGGATGGGAGGCATGAAAAGAAGCTACACCAGCAGGACATGAGCAAGTAAATTACAAAAGGTACTGAATGAACATCCACCAATGTAATAAATCCTAAAATGTGAAGGCTACAAAACGCACAAGATTCAACAATGAGGTTAGACCTCATTTTGCTGCTAATGGCCTTTCTATAAATACAGACTACTTTACGACATGCATTGTGTGTATGTTATTCGAAGAGTCACAGAAAATTGATATTTATGCTGGATCACGTGCATCATGCATTGTGAATATGACACACATGCCAACACAAAACTTTTCACAGTGTTAGCATAGCTGCAATCAACACCATCTACAAACTAATTTCCATCGTACCAATCCCCTTTAACCCCTACCTAGCTCTTAGGCTATTACAGGCCATAGTAGTAAGGAAACTACAACTTGTCAGAAGTGTTAAATCGCCAAACTATTCTACCCACGTAAAGACAAAAAATAAATGGTACCAATATTTAATATAATTATTTAAACACAAAAGTTGTCATCAATAAATGACTTCTCAGACTGATAACTGACAAGGTTTAACATTCGTTTATTTTAAGCCTTTGTTTGTCTTCACGGCTTTTCCTGGTTAGGGGTCGCCACAGCGGAACTCCAGTTCGTTAATGACTGGCAGTAGATTTTTATGGTGCCAAGTAGCCAGCCCGACGCCCAACTTTCAGCGAAGGCACGCCCATTTACGCATGTCTTTTGAATGCCACTTGACAGCGGGGAGTACATGCAGACTCCACAAGAAGGCACTCCAGCCGAGAATTGAACAGGAGAACCTCTTGCTCTGAGGCAACAACGCTACCGCTGCACCACTGCGGCATACTACAAATCCCATCACTGTACATCACTGGGAAGCTTAAGGTGGCCTGAGATACCCCACATGCTTCAAATATCACAAAGTACAGTTGTGTACACTTACCATAAATGTAGACGTTCGAGTTTATTCACTGTTGCAGTCATCACATTTGGGTTATCCCTGCCAGGGCAGCCCTCAGTCGGCCCGAACACCAGAAGCTTAGTATTTCTTCATTGGTCATCACAGTCATCACATTTGGGTTATCCCTGCCAGGGCAGCCCTCAGTCGGCCCGAACACCAGAAGCTTAGTATTTCTTCATTGGTCATCACAGTCATCACATTTGGGTTATCCGTGCCAGGGCAGCCCTCAGTCGGCCCGAACACCAGAGGCTTAGTATTTCTTCATTGGTCATCACAGTCATCACATTTGGGTTATCCGTGCCAGGGCAGCCCTCAGTAACACCAGAGGCTTAGTATTTCTTCATTGGTCATCACAGTCATCACATTTGGGTTATCCCTGCCAGGGCAGCCCTCAGTAACACCAGAAGCTTAGTATTTCTTCATTGGTCATCACAGTCATCACATTTGGGTTATCCGTGCCAGGGCAGCCCTCAGTCGGCCCGAACACCAGAGGCTTAGTATTTCTTCATTGGTCATCACAGTCATCACATTTGGGTTATCCGTGCCAGGGCAGCCCTCAGTCGGCCCGAACACCAGAGGCTTAGTATTTCTTCATTGGTCATCACAATCTTTTAATTTCCATGCAAACAAAAATCAAACTCTGAATCTGTGAAGGTAACTTAAGGTTTCGTATGGAATGGATGGGGAAATGCAGCCTACATCTGTGTCACTTTCTCCTGTACAAAACTATCAGAGATGCTTGAACAAATTTAGGGCTAATTTCACCCTGTGACTTCTTTCCAAGGCTCTGAAATTTCACCCCATAATTCCCTCAATTATCTTTAAATATCATAAATTAAAAGTGCAAATCAAGGCCAAAAACACTTCTTCCGTGGAATACCTGGTTGCTTAACATGCCCTTGCATACCAATTCTGTAAACAGTTTACCCTAAATTTAGCTCCTGGTTTTGCCCCTGGCAAGTGGCACACTGCAGTGATATCCTTCCTAAACATATCAATCTGTTCCTAACCAAAAAGATCACAGACCCGAAGTTCCTGACCTATTACAAGAGGTTGGAAGCTCCTTCCATTCATTAAGTGTCTTACAGAATTTTTAGACAAGAATTCTGTATTACTGACCATGCCACTACTGACCCAATTGACTGGGACCGTTTGTATCACAAGACCAATATGTAAAGCCAGTGATGTAACTAACAGAAAAACAAAATTAACTGCTAGCAACTGCAAAACCTCTGGAATAAATTTCCCTAGCACATTAAAAGAAGGTAGTCAGTCACATTGCTTAATCAAAGCCTAGCTAATTGGATGGGTTTCCACAAATTTTGTCCAGGATCGACTATATGGCCCTCCTGGAGAAAGGAGGTATTGCCTGAGGGAGAACTGGCAAGGTATAAAAGATTATATGACTCACTGACTTTGTAATACCTATGTACGTATGAAAACTATATTTTCTAATTTATTTACAGTAAATTGATATTAAACTGTAAATCATATAACTGCTAAATGTAACAGAGTAATTTAACATCATGGATGTGTTGGCATTTTGTTTCAAATTATGCTAAATGCAAGGATTACAAAGTTTGATCTTCTAGGTATCATCTGGATCAGAACTGAACAGCAAAAACTTCAAATACTGAATTTTTATTTTTGAAATTCTGACTCTATAAAATGGCTAACATTTAGGATCAAGTTTAATGTTTTTAATTCATGTAGTTAGAGCTATTCTAAAGTAAACATCTTAAAAATACCTTCATTATCTGACTTGTTAAATGCTGCAAATGTTGAGATGCTTTATGTTCTCACTATACAAAGATGGAAACTGTGTTGCTCTCATACAGTTTCAACACTATATGAATGTTTTACTTTGAACATAAAACATCTCTACACATTGATGCTAAAAACTAAATGAGCTTCTTTCCTGCTTTTAAAAAATATCATCAAGCTCTGTGCATGTCTCACTGTTTTTAGAAGAAGCAAAATGAATCAATTTAGAAGATAAACAGCAATTAAATCATAACAATGTACTCCTGTATGACATGCGTACACAACTTCTGCTGTACTTTGCTTTGAAAATTTTTCACACAATAAGCTAATCATAACCATTTCTGGGACTATAACAAGAATGCTAGAAGCATTTTTAGGAGCAGAACAGTTAACTTTAGTAACCCCTGTGTTTTCTTAATATTCTTGGCACTATTAATATTTAATTTGCAAGGACATATACAACTGTTTTATTCCATACAGCAGACATTTATGAAGACACTAAAGTATACCAAACACACAGGTTTACCTAGCAGCACACAAGTATGAAGAAACAGCTCAGGGTACTGGCAATTTTCTGAAACTTTAATCAAAGAAATAGCTACGGCAGACTCAGAATGAGAGATGGAGGTGAGGAATTTCTTGAAACGGGTTCTGCTCAAACCTCCCAACTGTACTTACGTGTTCAGGTTTAATGTATGCCCGTGTAGGGAAGTACCTAAGTGTTCAGGTTTAATGTATGCCCGTGTAGGGAAATACCTAGGTGTTCAGGTTTAATGTATGCCCGTGTAGGGAAGTACCTAGGTGTTCAGGTTTAATGTATGCCCGTGTAAGGAAGTACCCAAGTGTTCAGGTTTAATGTATTCCTATATATGGAATTACCTAGTTGTTCAGGTTTAATGTATTCCTGTATATGGAAGTACCTACATTTTCAGGTTTAATGTATTCCTGTATATAGATGTACCTACATTTTTAGGTTTAATGTATTCCTGTATATGGATGTACCTACATTTGGAATTATGAACTTATTTTCATGCTTGATTTATCACTTCACTTGAATTTTTCAGTCTCATCTTTTCATCACATATGATTTTAATGTTGTTGAATAAACAGGAAACCAGATTACATAAATAACATGCTGAAAGAGGGCCCACACTTTACATATATCACTTTATTTTTGCTTCTGAAAAGTGATATATCAGACAGTTTTGTGCATTATATTTCATAAAAATCTGCAAATATTGCACTTCATTTTTGAAATTATTATAATTTTGCCACTTACAGTTTATGGATAGTATATTCTTATGCTACTTGAAGTTGGACAAATTGGGTGCCATTTGGTATTCAGATTTTATACTAATTAGGTGCCCAGATTTTTGGTCTAATGTACCCAATTTTTAATGCCTGCAGGATGAGAGGTCCAGTTCTGCCTATGAATTGGAAAATGTCAAAATGCCTAAAACTAATGCCTGAAACACACAAAGGTGAACAAAAACAATATACTCTTGGAAGAAAAATTACATAATTACAAAAAACTACTTGAGATGGGCATTCACAACGCCATTTCAAATACTCTCTTCCTAGTCCTGTCAGTTTTAATAACTAAAAGGCACTGGTGAAATAAAATGTCTTATAGGAAGGGTATACAAATTTCAGACTGTTCAGCAATCGAGATTTGCAGACTAGCCTAGATCAGAAGTAGTGCACATTAACTAAAATGAAGTGAAGTAGCATGCCAAGTAGTCTTGCTCCTTCTTAAATAAATTTAGTTTGTTTTCATACCAGTGAACTAGTTGGTGAATACCCTATTTTCTGCAGAAGAATTCTGGAAAAAAGCCAAACTTAATATGGGGGGGGAGAAGGACAAAAATCAGGGAAATGTTGACATATTACTCTAATTCACTTAAAATGTCAATAAGCTTTGCATCAGCATGTACAGTGGATATAAAAAGTTTATGCACCCCTGTTAAAATGCCAGGTTTTTGTGAAATAAAAAAATGAGACCACAATAAATCATTACAAAATGTTTCCCACATTTATTGACTGATAACTTGTACAATTCAATTGAAAAACAAAATTGGTTACAGGAAAAAAAATTAAAAATAAAAAACGTACAATACGCTGGTTGCAGAAGTGTGTACACCCTTAAACTAATACTTTGCTGTCTGTGCACAACCTTAAACTAATACTTCATTGAAGCACATTTTGATTTAATTACAGCATTGTCAACTTGAGTAAACACTTGCCATTAATTAAAGAGACTCTGATTAACCCCAAATAAAGTTTGGCTGTCCTAATAGGATTTTCATGACATTCACTCAGTTACCTACTACAGCAAAAAACATGGTTTGCAGAGAGCTTACACAGCATCAAAAGAGTATCAGTCAAGAGAAGAGTACAAAATAATTTCCTTAGCACTGGAAATACCATGGAACACAATGAAGACAGTCATCAAAAAGTGGAGAAAATGTGGGACAACAGAACTGGAAATGTACCATCCCTCCAAAACTGATGAGTCTCTAACTGAATGCCCTCACTCGAGGCTCTCCTTAAAATGGAGAACATAGATATCTGTGCAGTGACTGAGACCTGGTTCAAGGCTCCAGAGAGCACCCCTGCACTACCAGGCTATAACTCATACCACACTTTGACCATGTAACCTGGACCGGAACACCAAAGGCGGAGGTGTGTCCATATTCATTAAGGATATCCACACCTCCAGGCTTTTTGCTCAGCATAATGCAGCCGAAGTTATCCAAGTGCAACTAACTCTGGGCAAAACTGCAATCCAAACTGTAGCTTGCTACAGATTACCCACCATGCCCCAGGATTCCCACTCCTCTTTTCTTGATGTACTGGAAAATATTAGGGTTCAACCAAACACCCTAATAATGGGCGATTTCAACTACCCCACCATTAGCTGGGAAAACTACTCATGTACCAACTCCTTCGCTCCACGCTTTCTGAAATTTATAAACTCCAATGCCCTGGATCAACTTATCCACATCCCCACCAGGGGCAACAATATCCTAGATCTAGTCATTACCAACATGAGTGACCGGTGTTCCACACTTGAAGTCAATGCCTCATTGGTCCGATCAGACCATAACCTAATTACCCTAGATATCCACATCTTGCCCCCAACCCCCATTAAGGAAACCATGGTAAAAAATTTCGCCAAAGCCAACTTCATGCTTCTTAAGATAGAAGTGGTGAACTTCATGACAACCATGCAGATGGGCAATACAGTTACAACTACTGAATCCTACACAATTGCACTTTATAAGCGCTTACATGAGTGCATGGATTGTGCTATCCCAAACAGAACCAAGATACTATCCTCCAAAAAAGGAAGCCAATCTGGTGGTCCCCTGCCATAAACAAACTGTACAACAGAAGGAAGAAACTGTTGCAAAAGAGAGTAAAATCCCATGAGTGGAGGAGCTCCCTGATAAAATCCTCCAAAGCTAGTTATGAAAACAAAATTGCCACTGATTCAAAAGACAACCACAAAGCATTCTATAGCTATGTCAAGAATCTCAATGACAACACTCAGATCTGCTCTGAGTTACAGCACAATGGCACTAAATATACAGACCCAACTGATATTGCCAACATCCTGGCAGATAGGTTCAGTGCTAACTTTACCCCCCTCTCACCCCCTAAAGAGCCCATCTCTATACCGGAAGAATGCAAAGTTCCTATAATCACGGCTGCACAGGTAAAACCACACTCTCCAAAGCCAAGAACACAGCATCCATGGGACCAGGCAACATCACAGGCTGCATTCTACACGAACTACAGAACGACCTGGCACCCCACCTAAGTACCATGTTCAATAATAGCCTCACCTCAGGCTTTCTGCCTGCTGAATGGCGCACAGCAACGGTTGTCCCACTCCACAAGGGGGGAGCCAACACGGACCCCGGGAACTACCGCCCCATTAGCCTGACAAGCCTGGTCTGCAAAGTCATGGAAAGTATCATCATGGAACTCATAAACAAAGATATTGGAGATCTCCAAACTCTGGACCCCACACAGTTCGGGTATGTAAAAGGCAGATCATGTCTCCTAAACCTGATAGACTTCTTTGAAGCAATCACCAAAGCCATAGATGAGGGTAAGGTGGTTCGCACAGCCTATCTAGATCTTGCCAAGGCTTTCAACACCATCTCCCACTCTGGAATTATAGATAAACTCACTAAACTAAGTATAAATCCCTATGTCACAAGGTGGGTTGCCAACTGGCTCACTCACAGAACCCACACTGTGAAAGTAGCAGACTCCGAAGCGGACTTCAGACCAGTGACAAGTGGAGTACTACAGGGTTCAGTCCCAGGTCCTCTCCTGTTTGGTATCTACATCTCTGAAGTATAGACTAACACAGAAGGTCTTTGGTAACGAAGTTTGCGATGACTGCAAACTAGGAGCCATAATTGAAACTCCTAACAATGTGGACATCCTACAAGAGGGTGTCACTGAGACAGATGCCTGGTGTCAAAGCTATGACCTCAAGCTCAATGCCAAAAAGTGCATTGTCATCCCCTTTGGTAAAAACTCTGTACCCATGAACTACAACATAGGCGGTAGTATACTTAACACTGAAAGTGTGATAGACCTTGGGACACAGGTGGACGGTAGTCTCTCCTTTGATAATCACATCGCCACAGTAGTCAGGAAATCCTTCTATGTGGCACACCTCATCACAAAAGGTTTCTCATCCAGGAAAAAAGAGGTCATTGTTCCTCTCTACTCACCACTCATTAGACCCATTATAGAGTACAATGCCCCTTTTGGTATGTACCTCACAAAACATCTACAACAACTAGAAAGGCCGCAGAAATACCTCACAAAGAGGATTACTGGCCTCAAACAGATGCCCTACGCAGACCGTGTCAAAAAACTCCAGCTTTACTCCATCGCATATCGCCTGCTCAGAGGATCTCTGCCTAACATACAAAGCTATGTTAAACTCAGAGCTGTTGGACATGCTCCACTTAAAGAAATCCCAATCCCTCCGAGCTACAAGCTCTAGGGACCTAAACCTTGTCACCACAATAAACAGAACATGCCAGAGGGATATATTCCTGTCCCAGAGAATTCCCATACTCTGGAATAAACTACCTATCTATATCAAACAAAGCTCCTCATTAGCACTCTAAGAAAAATCTTGATGATTGGATGGGAAATAGGAAATTCACCCCGGGGATCACCTCTGTGGCTCTGCTCGACAGTGGCACAGGAAAATAATTTTCTTGAGTGGCAAAAGCCAGAGTACCTTTTTGGTTGGGCTTGTATAGATAGCCTAGTCTTACCTATGTAAAGACCAGATGAAAACTGGTTAGGAAGGCTGCCAAGAGACCTACAGCAACACTGAAGGAGCTGCAGGAATTTCTGTCAAGAACTGGTTGTGTACTACATGTGACAACAAACTCCCATATTCTCCATATGTCTGGACTATGGGGTAGTGCTGTAAGATGGAAGCCTTTTCTTACACAGAAAACCATCCAGGCCTGGCTAAAACTTGCAAAACAATACATTAAGTCTCCCAAAAGCATGTGGAAAAATGTGTTCTGGTCTGATGAGACCATGGTTGAACTTTCTGGCCACAATTCCAAAAGGTACGTTTGCCGCAAAAACAACACTTCGCATCACCAAAAAGAACACCATTGCCATGGTGAAGCATGGTGGTGGCAGTATCATGCTTTGGGGTTGCTTTTTTCAGCTGGAACTGGGGCTTTAGTCAAGGTGGAGTGAATTATGAACAGTTCCAAATACCAGTCACTTTTGGCCCAAAACCTTCAGGCATCTACTAGAAAGATGAAGATGAAGAGGAATTTCACCTTTCAACATGACCATGACCCCAAGCATACATCCAAATCAACAAAAGAATGGCTTCACCAGAAGAAAATTAAAGTTTTGGAATGGCCCAGCCAGAGCTCAGACCTAAATCCAATAGAAAATCTGGAGTGACCTGCAGAGGCTACGCACAAGAGATGCCCTCGCAATCTGACAGATTTGGAGCACTTTTGCAAGGAAGAGGGGGCAAATATTATCAAGTCAACATGTGCCATGCTGATGACTCCTACCCAAGAAGACTGAATGTTGGAATTAAATTGAAAGGGGCTTCAAAATATTAGTTTAAGGATGTGCGCACACAACAAAGTATTAGTTTAAGGGTGTGCACACATGCAATCAGCATATTGTATGTTTTTTCTTATTTTATATTTTTTCCCATAATAGATTTGTTTTTCAATTGAATTGTACTGGTTATAGGTCACATTAAAGGTGGGAAAAGTTTTGAAATTATTTATTGTGGTCGCATTTTTTATATCAGAAAAACCTGGCATTTTAACAGGGGTGTGTAAACTTTTATATCCACTGTAGTCTTTGAACACAGAGTAAGAAGCTATACTGTCTGGCAGTACTGACTCACTGATTTATCAGAAAGTCAACAAATTTACAAGGTAGTGGACAGACTTGTGAAGTAAATTAGTGATGTTCTCACAAAAATCATTTGAGAGGTATGCAAGTGAAATCACTTTCAGGGTAGGGTTGCCAACCATCCTGGATTTGCCAGGACAGTCCTGTTTCTTTGGTCTTATGTCCCATGTATTGCACAGTGCCTGTCCAGGACATAAAAAGTCCCAGATTTGAGGTTTAGCAGAAAAAATTGACTGAATTATCAGTACTGGGTGTAGTTTACTTTCTGCACTACCCATCTTACCAGTCAAGCACTCCAGATTGTGCTGAACACTCCGCATTTACATAGCCAAGAGTCACTTTTCCTCTGTTCCACATTAAACACAGATGGTTCCACTTTGTGTTTTTTGATTGGCTCATGCATCACAATTACAGCCAATTGGTACTGCAATATATGAGCAAATCTGGTAATGTCTAATGCAAACCTAGCCAATGAGGACACACAGAAGTTATCTACTTGTATGCTGCTACAGTTTTTGCACCACTGCGACACCTTCAAAAAGAGTATTCTGAGAATCCAATTGCTGGATAATCTTGTCGGCTTTGCTGGTGCTTTTTTTTTTATTCAGGATCTTGCCTGCCTTCTCTACAGCAAGGGGGTTGTGGACTTGTGAGCTGATGTGATGAGCGACAATGAATGGCATCTTTATAACAAGATTACAAACTAGTGAATAAGAAAGGTGAGCTATTTAACGTTGACACTTGCTGAACATGTCTGAAATAATTAAAGGTTTGATTTTCTGATGTTGTTTGTATCACTTTGATTTTGTTTCACATTGATATGGTCTGCCACACAGATAGTGTTAAGTTTTGTATCTATGGCAAATAATCCTGAATTATAATCAATTCACCAGAATCCTTGCTCCTAACCAATCAGGGACAAATCCAGAAATAATCACAGGTACTTTCAAAATTAGTTCTACTAAAATGAGACTGACTGGGTATGAATATGTAAATTATACATTTTCTGAACTAAAAAGTCTAATTTTAATTATTGTAATTAAGTGTAGCTCAGCACCTTTTCTTCAAAAGCTAACTAGTTTTAGGAGGAATTAAAAGTGATAGAGCTAAGATTGGAGGAAAAATCAGGGACAGTTGAGATGATCAAAATGACCTTTTGTAACTATAAAGTAGTGCATTTTAACCATCCTGCAAGCTTCCTAGTTGAAGTCATTGGCAAGCTATTAGTACGTGTTCAACATTTTGGAGATGGAAGGTTGAGAGCTAAAACTGCTTTCTTCATAATTAGGCAGAGGTACATTTTATGGCTCCTACTGCCAAAATAGAAGTAGGATTCATTAGTTATAGATGCAGTAAAGTCATTTAGTATTTACATACTTGCATATTATTTTACTTATTTACTGACATTTGATTGCTGGGAAAGTCTGACTAGGTAGGATGCCTCCAGACCAGTCATTTGTGTAAATGAACACTTTACAGGTTTAGTTGATAAAGGAGAGATGTGGAGGAGCTGGAAAACTGGTACATGCAGATGATTAGTCACTTCATCATTTTCTGCTAAGTAGAAGTATT
Source organism: Protopterus annectens (assembly GCF_019279795.1). Classification (NCBI taxonomy): domain Eukaryota; kingdom Metazoa; phylum Chordata; order Ceratodontiformes; family Protopteridae; genus Protopterus; species Protopterus annectens. Next base: position 128,765,148 of record NC_056731.1, on the reverse strand, counting down.
TGTGTCAGACACTGCAATGTATGAATTGTGTCTGCAGATGTTTGTTTATTGACATTTGATTAACAAAAAAAACGTCTGGACAGACTGGGTAATCCAACTGTTTGAGAACTGGCTGATTATTGTAGAACCAACATGACGTTTATGCTGATTACTATTCAGCAAATTTAAGTTGTTGCAAGACTGTTGTGGACTATGGTTATAATTTTGAGTTAGAAGCAGTTTCTTTAATATGAATATTGAGCAGTGCCATTCTAAAGTGCCATACCTATTGTGTAGCAAATGCAGGTTGATAATAAATATGGTCTAGTAACTTCTGTAATGAATTGCAGTGCAATCAGTAATTGTACTGCAGTCTCAGTGATGTCCAAGTAGAGAGGTTTGTGCTTATTTAGGGAGTGTAAATTGATGCAAAGCATGTGAAATGTTCAATTCTGGCAGGAAGACCATTTCAGCCATGACTCACAAAACTGGCACATTTTCGCACAGTACAAAAATAGGGTGTTCCACATTTTGACTATTTGTCACCTTGCTAGGGTTTGTATTCCACATTGGCTCCTTAAGAGGTTGTGATCTATGCTGCCCTTTTAAAATATGCTGTAATTACAGTCATCCATTTTTTGATTGGTTGTACTTAAAAGTTGTGTTTCCTGAATAACATTAAAGCTTCTGTTTCCGTTTCTGCTTTTGACTACTTTAGTCTTATTAGTTACAATACTGAGCATATTTCATTGAGTGTTCTATTCTTAATGGACACGCTTGGACAGTGATTCAGACCAGGGTTGTGCAACCACGCTACCAAAGAAGGTAAAGGCCAAGAAAGCTTAAAAGAGAATGTCACAGTTTCGTCACAAATGGCAAACTGATTTTGCATAGTGAGCAGTAGTCCAGGACAATGTGTGTGCTGTGCACTGCACGGTTTGTAAAAATAGCACATCTGTGGCATATGGTTGCTAACTCACAGCCATTCTTAGACACACAAAAAAAGCACGCTGTTCTGTGAAATTGGCTGCTACTGAGTCTTTTCAACAAAGCAGCATTGTTAACTGCAGCTGATAAACAGGCAATGGCAACAGAGTTGGTGAGGATTTATCACACTGTGCGCCATCACATTTCTTACAATGCAGCAGACTGTGGCACTAACCTTGTGCACCAGCTGTATCCATACTAGGCGATTTGCAACATGACAACCTGTGGCCACACTAAGGCAGGGACATTGGTGACTGGTTTCACCACTCCATTTTTAGTCAAGTCGATTGTTAAAGACTTGGCTAACAACACAGATTTTGTGTGTCGACAGATGCATCAGATTGGAAGAATCACAAGATGATGTCCTTACATTCACTGCTGCAGTATTTCTAACTATATAGAGCAGAATTATATGGGATTCCCTGCCACAAAAGCCTGACATCCAGCCAGTCTTCCAAAAACTTCTGAATTTAAAAAAGTATGCGAACGTCACCATATGCACCCTGCACAGCATAGGAAATAAAGGCGACATTCAGGCTTACTAAAAACAGAAGTTCTTTACTGCAAGCTGAATGTGTCCATTTTCTACCAGTTGAAGGCATTTTCATTCTCCTGAGACTTCTATGTTTGTTTGTTGTTTTGGCAAGATAAGTGCCCCATTGTGATTTTTGTGTGTGTGTGTTCCTTGAGGTTAATGTCATCCAGGAGGGGTAAATGCCAGTGCTGGAGACAGATTCCCCATAGAGACCACCACGATAAGTGTCTTTTTTGCTTAGGTGCTTGTCATGACCATAAGTCTTGTTTTGTCAGGTGTTTGTTCCAAAAATCCTTCACAGTAAACTTTCTTCCATTTCCTTGTATTTTGAAAACCAGTATCTTAAGCGATATTACAGAAGAAATCTCCTGTCCAATTGTCAGCCATTAGGGAAGATAAAAAAGGTACGACCGGAATCTTTTGCTTTCCAGCCTCTGCCACGTGTTTCTCGAGGTAATTATAAACCTGGAGGCTCTGCCGCAACCATGTTGGAAGCCGGTAAGGATCCAGTTGATAGCACATCCGAAGAGGATTCATCCATCTTGGACATTCAGAGGGAACCATGGTTGATTTTTTTCTGAGGGGCCTAGGGAGTTCTTCAGCTTCTAGTTGGGGAAGAAGTTCCTGCTATGGTTCTCAACTGTCATCCTGGATCAGAGCCTTCTCAGGATGTTCCCTTAAGAAAAGGGACAAATTTAAACAAGTTTCTTCTGCTTCTAGGAATCCACAAACTGAGTGGCAGGCTTTTACTCAGGGGTTATTTTCTGCCTTAATATCCTTAAAGCCTCCTCATGGGGTTTCTTTTCTTGCTCCTCCTTGATCCTCTACTCCTCTTAAATGGCCTAGAGACGAAGATTCTTCTGAGGAGGAGTCGGATTCTGCTGATTAATCTCTATGGGTTAGAGGAGGACGATTAGTCCTGATGTTCCTTTGAAGGAATTTCCTTTGGGGACACACTCCAGGATGATTTTTATGTGGGATTGTGCTCAGGTCTCCAATATCCATAAAAGGGTCGAAGAGTTTTTGCAGTTGGACTCTCCTAAACCTGTGGCTTCCTGTCTTGGCTGCTTTACTGGATGTTTTTGTCCAGTGTCTCTCAGATGCCCGATGCTCTCCCCCTCCCCGCTCCCAAGAAGTCTGAGAGGATTCCCGAGGATTTTTCTTTTTTTACATAAATGTCCTGCTGCTGACCCTTTGGTAATGTCCACAGTCTCGGATAAGCTGTCAATTGCTTTCTTCACCTATGTTACTGCCTTCTGACAAGGACAGCAGAACTATGGACAGGCTAGGCAAAAAGGTTTACACTTCTGCTACCATAGCTTTTAGAGCCATTAAATTATCAGACCCATATGTCTACGTATGTGTTCACTCTTCTTTCTCTGGCCTGTCAACTTATTTGACTTTCCAGAGTAAAACTTCTGTTCTTTCCTTGCTAGGGACCTCTCAAGTCATTCATCATTCTATTAAATGTAGTTATGATGTGGCGGGTGTCTCTTCTAAGGCTGCTGCTTTTGGTTTAGTTATGAAGAGGCATTCTTGGCTTAAGCTTCAATCTCAGCCAAGTTGATGGATGCTCCTCTGGATTCTAAACTTTTGTTTAAGTCCCTTCAGGATAAGGGTAAGGCCTTACAGGAACTAAAACATGCGTCTGTTTCTCCTGTGCCTAGATTTCAGAGAAACTACCTTGCTAAGCCTGCCTTTGTTTGTATGCAATCATGTCCTTTTCACTAAAGGTAAGAGTGGCAAATGGACTACTCCTGCTAAAGCTACTCAATTTTCAAGGACTCCAAAACCTTCCTTTCTGGACAAACCAGCCAGGTACTGTGCAACTATCCACTCCTTCCCAGCCACATTCTATTTGCCCTGCTCTTCCAGTTTGGCTTCAGATCACTCAGGATTCCAGGGTTCTGTTGATCATTCATCAAGGGTACTTCATGGTGTGGAAGTCCCATCTTCAGTTTATGGGCATTCCTCAGCCTTCTCTAGAACATCTTCCCTTTTTTACCAGAGGTTCTTCAAGATCTTGTCTCAGGGTTCTATGCAAGTGGTGCTTGTGTCCCAAAGGGGGAAAGGGTTGTACTCCAGACCGTTTCTAGTGCCCAGAAAAGAGAGCACTTGGATACCCATTCTAGACTTCTCTCATCTAAAAACTTTTCTAAAGGTACCTTCCTTTTGGATGTCATCCCTTCAGAGTCTGTTTCTCTTGCTCCCTCAGGCCTATATGGTGTCTCTGGATCTCAAGGATGCTTATCTCCATATTCTGATTTGTCCTCTTTTCAGGAAGTTTTTGCATTTCTCTGTTGCACCTGGGGATTTTCAGTTTTCTGCTTTGCCCTTTCTACTGACCCAATGGTGTTCACCAATTGCCTTGCTCTTGTGATTGCCAAACTTCAAGGAATCCAGATAGTTCCTTACTTGGATGACCTGCTGATTCAGGCATCCTCTCCAGAGACCTTTTTGCAAAATCATCATTTTGCTGTATCCCTTCTTCAGAGCCTGGGTTTCACTATAAATTTCAAAAAGTCTTCCGACTCCTTCTCAGGATTATGTTTTTCTGGGTTGCAGGATTCAGACAGTGCCAATGCTTGCATCACTGTCCCCTTCCAAAGACCTCAACTCCCATTTCTTTCCTTCACACTCTTCTTCTCTGGCTTCCATTACTGCCGGGCAGTTTCTGAGAGTTCTGGGTTTCATGGAATCCACCATTCCGATGTTCCCTCTGGTCAAACTTCATATGAGAAAGTTTCAGTCATTTCTGAAGCCAGTGTGGCTTCAACATGATCATCCTCTAGAATTTGTAGTTCCTCTTCTTCCTTGCCTCACACAGGAACTTCTCAGGGATCCCTTTGCATCATCTTATTTCCTCTCAGAAATTGTTCAGATGCTTCAGACATGGGATGGGGTACAACTTTTGGCTCCCTAAAAGGTACGCGGAAGTATGGCTGCCATTGTCAGCAGAAGGAGCACATCAATATCAATGTCAAAGAGAGGAGAGCTCTCCTGCTGGCTCTTCAGGTGTTTTAGTCTCTCTTTTCTCCAGGGCCTCTCAAGGTATTCCAAGGGGAGCGCTAAAACTTCCTGGAAGCCCAAAATCTTGAAAGTTCAAAATACTGAAAACTACCGAATCTCATAATACTGGAAACACACAGGATACCAGCACAAGTACATACAGAAACAAATGAAAGACAATATTATTGTTCACCAATTATAAGCAGGGGGGCAAGCCGCCTGAACCCCCCATGTGGGGGTGATGCCCCCACACCCTCTGCTACTTAAATATATCAACTCTGAGATTGCACTTAGTGTAGTGAAGTTCAGTCTCGGAGTTGATATATTTAAGTAGCAGGGGATGTTGAAGGGTAATATGTTTCTGTATGCGCTTGTGCTGGAATATTGTAAGTGCTGGTATCCTGTGTGTTTTCAGTATTATGAGATTCAGTATTTTGAACTTAAGATTTTGGGCTTTCAGGATTTTGTAGCACTCCCATTCCAAGACAATACTACACTAATTAATACATCAACAAACAGGGAGGAATGGGATCTTATCTTCATTGCCTGTTGGCACTTCTGGTATGGGATCTTGCTGTCAAGTGACTCTGCAGGCAGTTTATATCCCTTCTGGTCAGAACACTGTGGCAGACACTGAGCAGGTCCTTAACTCAGTCCCACGAATGGATGCTTCACAGGGATGTGTTCCTGGACATTATCCACAAGTGGGGTACTCCTCAAATGGACCTTTTTTCCTCCCTTCTGAACAGACAACTTCCTCTGTTTTGTGCCAGAGTCCCAGGTCCTCCGGTATTGAAGATGGATGCCCTCTCATTCTCTTGGAACGGGATGCTTCTTTACGGATTCCCCTCACTTTCTGAACGTTCTGTTCAAAAAATTCAACAGGATGCTCCCAAAAGCTTGGCGACTCCCTTTTGACAGCAACAGCACTGGTTCCCTCTTCTTCTGCATCTAGCCAGGGCAATCACCACAAGTTACCTCACAGGGTGGATCCAGTCACACAAACCAAGGGAATCTCTTATCCATACCTACACCTGTCCACACTTCACCTGACACTGTGGGTGACAGGATTTTGATTCTTCATAGACACCTTTTTTCTGAAGACATGCTGCAAGGCCTGCAGGAGGCTAGAAAACTCAAGACTAAGAAATTCTACTTATTCAAATGGAAGATGTTTTCTTTTTGGTGTCTCTTTCATAACCTGGGCCCACTTACTGTGGATGCTTCTTTGGTTCTCTCTTATTTGTGCGGGTTGCTCAATGCTGGTTTGGTCTACTCTTTCTATTAAGGCCCACACATATCAGCTATTTCTCCTTGTCTGCCTTTTTCTCCTCCTTTAGCTGCTATATTTGAGGAGAAACAATTTAAAATGCCACCATAATATTAGACCTCCCTGGAAGTTGGTTCCTCCTTCTTGGGTTCTTAACTTTTTGTTTTGGAGAAGTTGATTCAGTTTCCTTTTGAGCCTACTGCTTCAGCTTTCTTGCAACATTGTTCCTGGAAGACTGTTCTTTTGTTAGAACTTACTTCTGCCAGATGGGTGTCTGAGTTGCAGGCCCTTATGGCTTGTTCTTTTTTGATTTTTAATGAGGACAGAGTGTCCTTGCACACCAACCATTCTTTTACTCCAAAGTTGGTTAATGAGCTCTCATCTTAATCAGTCTATTAATCAGTCTATTTTATATAGATGAAAGATAAACATGTTGAACACTCACAAGTGGAAATTCAGAAAATAGATATTTTTTTGATCGAAGTACAGTGAAGATCATATTTGCCCTTACCTCACTGTAGTGGGATCTCGGAGTCGGAATATATATTTAGCGGGGGTTATGGGGGATGTAGCCCCCCACAATAGCGATTTCGAGTTGCTGAATTTACACTCATGTGAGTGTTCGAAATGTTGATCTTTCGTCTATTTAATATAGACTATTAATCTGCCTACTTTTTTCACCTCTCTGCAAACTGACAGTGAGAGGGTGCTGTGTACTTTGGACATGTATAGGCATGAGTTTATTTGTATATAACTAAGGCTATCAGGAGGTCTGATCAGTTATGTTTCTTTTCATCCTAATCTTTGGGGCTTGGTGTATCCAAGCAGTTTCTTCTAGGATTTGTAAGGCTATTTCCCTTTTTGTTATGCTTTTCATGGCAAGAGCCCTCCTTTTTCAATTAAAGCTCATTCTACTAGAGCTGTGGCTTCTTCTGGTGCTTTTTCTCAAAGGCTTAGATACTAATTCTACTCTTGAAGCAGCTACCTGGACTTCTATGCATAATTTTACCAAGTATTACAAGTTGATAGTATCTCTACAACTCGGGCTGGTTTTACTAATTCAGTTCATGTATTTTAGGGGATTCATCTGTCCCTTCCCTCCTCCCTAGTTCCCTCTTGAGCTTTGGCACTCTCCAACACAGTTAAGAATACTGCAGCAGTGAATGTGAGGGCATAGTACAGTTGTGCAAAATCTTTCCGTAACTGTAGACATCTTTGCCTTCACTGCTGCAGTATTTGCTCCCTCCCTCCATCCCCCTAGCTCTTTATCTTGCTGGATGTACAAGTTACCTTTTGGGTTCCTTGGACTAGTGTTTCCTCCTGGGGTAATCAGTTCTGTTTTTGGTAAAGCCTGAACATCACCTTTATGCCCTGTGTTATGCAGGGTACATGTGGAAACATTCAGCATACCTTTTAAATTAAAAAAATCATTGAAGACTCTCTGGACATCAGGCTTCCGTGGCAGGGAATGCTATATGCCCCTATACAGTTAAAAATACTGCAGCAGTGAAGGCAAGGACATCTACCCTTATGGCAAGATTTTACACAACTGTACTTTTCCTGTATGTGCCCAGTATTTTACTGCAGAAACTGCTTTAACAAAAACTTCTTGACTTTGTTGAGCTCAGTGATGAACATTTTACTTACTATCTGACAACTGTCTTGACATTGCGCACATATCATACTAATCAGGCAAATACCAGTGTCAGTTATGGGCACAAGCAGTCAGTCTTCACAAAGTTGCTGAAAAGAAACTACAAGATCATCAAAACTAACTGCAATGCACACATGGTTCACAATGCACTGAAGAAGGTAATTGATGAATTGGACTGTGATGTTGATGCAACATTCCCACTCCGTACCAGTAATCAAGGAGCCTGAATCCTCACTACTGACAGTGGAGAAGGACGTTCACTTGGAATACAAATGGATACACTCAGTATTTCCAGAAGCAGTTTTCTGTATCAAGTACAATTTCCCTTTAGAGCACACAGGGAACACACTCAGCCCATGGTCTGTTTTTCTCTCTCTGTCTCATCCCAGGTCCCCAGTAAGTCTCCCCACTGGCAGAGCCAAGTGTCCAAGCCAAGTCCTCCACCACTCTCTGTAAAATCAGTGCTGTGTGTTCCAGCTCCAAGTAGCTGACACACACACAAATTGCACACACGCACACACACACCTGGTAAAGGCTGGCACAGCTTTACCCACTGTGCCCCCTTCTGCCCAGATTATAAGTAGTTATCCCAGCCACCAGACACTAAAAAGCCAGCCACCTAAAGCTCTTGCAACTGTACCCATTTACAATGAATGAAAACAGTATTAAAACAAATGGTAATGTTAACCAACACCCAGGCTTCCAGGAGTGGCCACAGTGTCAGCAATAGACACAAGTACCCTCCAAGGTTAATATATTCTCTAAAGGACCAGCCACAAGGAGTATTTTAGTTTAAATACATGTAATAATAGAAACATGACAATACTAAATATCTATTTACGATAAATAGTTTCAATCACAGGAAATATTAAAATAACACAGGTGAATAGATTCACACTGTTACAGAAAAACAGTACTTAGCTAAATTCACTATATTTTTCCTAACTCATTTATAGAATTCCTACCCCTGGTCACTTACTAGAGCAAGGCAAGATGAAGTAGGTGAGGAATCATATGTCATGTTCCAAGAAACAGACTGCCCCGAGACTTCAGTCCCAGCTAATATTAAAACATTATTTCTGTGCAGAATGACATCACATACATCTGGCCATCTGACTTCTGGTTCCCATGCAAGCCCCCATTGCTAGAAACTGCCTGGATTTAGCACTTGCATGTCAATAACACACACACACACACACACACACACACACACACACACACACACACACACACACACACACACACACACACTTTGCTCAGATACGATGCATCTTCTGGAAGTCCTAAAACAATTACAAACGTCTAGTCCTCATACAGAGGCTAACAAAGCATGCTTCTTACAGACATTGCACATCTGGCTTCATTCAAAACTGACAAATAACATCTTTATGACCTAGGCCCAGTAATTAAATTTTCTTACCATTTCTCAAAGTCAGGTGGATTGAGATTAACCACTTCTCTTCCAGTATTCTCTGTTACAATAATGCTTGGGGATTTCTTTTCTGCCCAGCAAGGCATACTGTTGCTACATTTAACACAAGCAGCTTTACAAATACATTTTTCAACACAAGCATCTGTCCAAATCAGTTTGTAAAGAATTACATGTCATTTGTATATCAAAATTCCACCTAGCTGTGCTGGTATATGTTACATCCACTGCCCTACTTCTCCTGGCATAGCTGGCAATACCTCCTATCGTTACAGTTGAAACAATGGCAATGTCTACTTATAGTCACTTCGGCTTATCAGCAAATTGTAGAATGGTCCTGCAGAAGTTTTCTTGCATTTATGGACTTGGAATACCATGAACTGTTGAGACGTACCAACTAGATGGCTGACTCTAGGTCCCGCTATCAATAGGTTACTGAAATCTTGGCCCGCGATATTTCATATTTTGTTTTTCTATCCAGTGAATGCCTTAAGAAAATTTGTGCAAATCTGGGTATAGAAGACAATATACAAGATCAAGAATCAGTGAAAACTAACATCAAGAAAGTTTACTTATGCTTTGTGCAAAATATCTGCAGTGTTTTTGAATAATCTGTTCAGAAAGTGGAGTGGGAAGAAGTTACATTTGTTGAGCTATTTCTGGTAATGCAGGACTTTGAACAAAAGTTTTTTGGATCCAAAACATGTGCTGTTCTAGAAAATGAAGATAGTCTATCACAGAAAATATTTGTACTGCTCACAAAAAGGTTTGACATACCTGAACAAGTGGTTTAATTTCTCAGAGTCAGAAAACAGTATCGCTTTTGCACTAAGTCACTTGTCACTCCGCAAACCACCAGAATTTAAACATGTAAAACTGCATGCACTGCCATGGGCTTATTGCAGGAAGCTGACTTGCACTCATTGTACAATGAATTCTCACGACTAAAACCAGCATAACATGCATCGTTGCTGATTCGACACTGCCATCACCATGTGACAAATGGCATAAGTTTTTCAATGCAGCCCATACAGCTGAAGCATTTCCATTTAACTTGTCTAACGTTGTGTCAGCAACATTGTCATTGTCCAGGAGCAATGCCTTTCCTGAAAGCATTTTCTTGCTGATGAATGCCAAATGCAGTTTGACATGAAACAGAGCCACCTTTGCTTTGGTGAAAGCCGAACTGGCAGGCTTTCCTCAATTATAGCATGACCTGCAATGAGCTTAATGCATTTGTTTTGTATGATGACAAGCTGCTATCAACAGGTAGCAGGGACAAATATTATTGAAGAAAGCACCTGATGACTGAATGAAACCAGGAGAAAAGTCTTGCCTAAAGCTATTAGGCCTAGTATTATTTTCTCCCCTGTAGTTCTGTTTGTACATACAGGGAACCACAGTCATTAGCCATTGTCGTACTTACTGCCATTACTATTTTTTCACTCTTCACTGACGCAAACCAGTCCCGCTAGTTACTTGGTGCAATATGTAGAATTGTTTTTGACATTTGCTGCTTATACTGTTTTAACTATAGATACTACAAGAATACTAGACTAGTTGAAATGAAAGCATTAAGTGGTTAATTATCTGTCTCAAGTTGCTGTTAGACCACTCTTTCCTGGATCCGATCATTGGCCGTGCTAGATTTTACTGTAGGTTTATCATTTGTTTTTCCTACAGTACCAGCTATCAGATCCTATAAGCAAAAAAGCATAAATAATTTGATAAAATACATATTTTACAGCAGTTATGTGACAGTTTTGTACACTAGAAAAAACTGCTCTAAAATATAACACAATGTTACAAAATTTTCCTGGAGGTGATACTCCTGGACCCCCCCCCCCCCCAAAAAAAAAAAAAAAATTCCTAGTGCCTTTGGCGCTGATATCCTGAAATTTCTCTTTAAAGTGTTGAAGACTCCAAAAAGCAGACCACCATCATTCATTTGTATACAGCATCATATTTTTTAAACGTAAATATTAAAGCAGCTCTTTGCAAAATGTAACATAACACAGTTTTTTTTTTTTTTTTTTTTTTTCAGGTTGGGGGGATAAAAGAGAGTTTGATTCCTTCATCAGTTCACTTGTTGTCATTCAAACCAAATTGAAAAAATGATCCACTACGGAAAAGAAAAAAAAAAAAATCAAGAAAAAAATACAACTTGGTGCGTTACCAACAAAATATAAACCATAAAAGGTAAATCAGATAGTTTCTTTACTTGAAAGCAGCTGGCGCCACAGCAGGAAAGCTCTGCACAAATCCACAAACATTCATTAACTAGTACTATACACACAACTGTAATGAGCAGCAACGCCCTCTTACTACAACTAGGAAGATTATTACTACATTTTATTAAAACTACAAAACGAGATATGTAACAGACTGCTGAGTTATTAGTTTTGAAAAGTATTTCAAGTCGCAAGTCACCAAAAGTCTTTGCTTTGAGACTATTTCCATATAAAAAGGATGAATATGACACCATGCCAAGGAGACAACAATAACATATGTAGGACCTGGAATTATCCTACCTTTTCTGGTATTAAAAAATAACCATGCAGGTGTATTTTCTTCCAGAAAGCAAGACCTCCTATTAAAAAGGCCAGAAAACTAAATAAAGAAACTCAAGAAAGTTGTGTTATACATGTGAAAGGGAAACTAGACTAGGCGGGGCAAGTTTGAGGGGCTGGGGGTCATTTACTAATTAGAGACGCTCAAAATACTGAGAGTTTGACTAATACTGAGAAGGCACCTGCAACCTCCTTAAAATTAAGAAACAAACAGCAGACTTAAAATCAAGGTTATTTAATTCGAGAATCTCAGGATCTGATTTAATTTACAGAAAATATATCATTAAATAAAGCCAGCGTGAATAAAACGGATTAAACAGCAGATAGGTTATTCCAAAAAAAAAAAAGCATTTCTTTGTTGACTTAGTGAAATAAAAACTAGCCTGGGCTGCTATAGAGTGTAATGATCAGACTAGGACGACACAAAGGGATGGTGCAAAAAAAAAAAAAAAAACACAAGTACCTGCTGACCGCTGTTTGGCAGTACGTCCATCTGGATCTCTTGTGAAGTGGAAGGCGTTTTTGACATGTTGCTTTGGACTGTTTGGTGGCAAACGACATGCATCTATGGCTTAAAAGAGTACACATCCAAAAATATTATAAGCTACGATCTCGCTTGCCCGTCTCATATGAAGTTGTACTGCGACACATGTTACATTCTGACTTGTTTTCTTGATAATCCTCGTTGATTACGTTCGTCCCTTTTCTTCAGTTTTTGTCCAGCACTAGTTGCTCCTTTGGCTGCGAAACCGAGAATGGGCGTGATGGAGGAGGAGGAAGACTGCTAGAGGAGGGGATGAGTGCACTACAACAAGTTTGCTGGGCAAGCTGGTGCCCCGATATGTTCATGAAGCGGGTATGTCTTGGTGTGCAGCAATGCAAGTGACAGTACAAAAGCAGGTAACTTTATAGTTACAGTGAAACTTCCTCAGATTGCTGCAGAATTCATAATCACCACAGGTACTCTGATCATACCTGATGTTCATGTTTGTGTGCCATTTGGAATGGGCTTCCCTTCCACTGACTGAATCCATGTGAAGTTCATGCTGTCTTTTTCTTGGAAAGAAGAACTGCATCGGACGTACGGTGGCTTTGGTGTTGTGTCGCTAAAGTCGATTATATTGTCATGTCTTTTGTCTCTAGTGGTACGTCTTCAAGTCAGGCACCTGTGGCTCCAAGGTTGCAGTGAATAATTCAATCCCGCTAGCAAGCAGCAGCAACCCAGCAAAACGAACATTTCAGCTCTTAGACCATTTTATTGGAAACATTGTTAACATAGTTAGGGTACCGCGGGATTTCCAGGTGTATCAAATCTAGTGGCTAAATATATGTATATATGTATACATGCTGCACTCAATGGCGGTTCCAGGTTCCCTTGGTTGCCGGAGCATCCTAGTTTGTTGGTGAAGCAGGTGAAATCCGGAGCACAGTTTACAGGGCAGGCTAAAACAACCCCCCTCAGAAATAATAAAAATGAAAGTAAATATCCAGAGTTACTTTTTCAGAAAAAAAAAATGTCATGACCCTCCACTACTACACAACGTACTTTGTAATACTATATATAATTAATATTTATTAAAGTCCATCTAGGCAAAAAAAATAAATAAATCTGTAGAGGCACTGGGAAAGAAGCGCCACACAAAAATTAGTCAGCCATTCTGTCTTACTAAACTGTCCACTGCATATGTCAAAACATTAGATTTGCCTTTACTTAATAAATTCTTTCCTTATCGCCACCAACAGATAAGGGTGAGTTAACTGGTACAGTTTGTTTGCCTAGAAAAAAGCATATGCACTTAGTTTGTTGTCTTGTGATAGGCTGCCATGACATGAGGATACAAACTATCTAAACAAGAAAGCCTTTATGCAGTCAAAAATTTGCAAGACTACTTCTACAAAAATGCAACACATTTCCAGAAGACTAGGCCTTTGAATTTCTACTGTTTGCATTTCATTGACTTCCTATCTCCACCATAAAACAGTTATTTTATATTCAGATTATCTGATCTTATAGGTTCATAGGTAAGTACTAGGCTATCTGCCCATGGGCATTTATAAGCCTAGCCACAGAGTGATGGCTTTCGCCTCCCCATTAGATTAGTAACCTGGGCCTCTGTCAACAGGGCTCCTGAAGTGATCCCAGGTTAGAACTTACGATTACCCATCCACTCATCAAGATTTCTCTTGAAGAGGGTCAGAGAGGAGCTCTGTCGAATATGGATTGGGATTCTATTCCAGAGTGAGGGGAGTCGCTGGGACAGGAATCTATCCCTCCAGCATGTCCTGTTTACTGTTGTACATAGGTTCAAGTCGCTAGAACGAGTGGTTCTGAGGGATCTCGTTTTTTTGAGGTGAAGTATGTCCATTAGTTCAGGGTTTGACATGGCCCTATAGGTCAGGCATAGGTCACCTCTGAGCAGACGGTAAGCAACTGAGAAGAGCTGGAGCTTTTTTAGTCGTGCTTCATAGGGTAATTGTTTAAGGCCCTTAATCCTCTTAGTGAGGTACTTCTGTGGTCTTTCTAGTTGTTGCAGGTGTCTAGTGAGGTACATCCCAAATGGGGCATTGTACTCTATTATGGGCCTAATGAGTGTGAAGTAAAGGGGCACAATCACCTCCTTGGATCTGGATGAGAAACCCTTTGTGATCAGGTGTGCCACATAGAAGGATTTCCTGACTGTTTTGGCTATGTGGTTATCAAAGGAGAGCATGCTATCTACTTGGGTACCCAGGTCCCTAATTACTTCTTCTGTACTTAGTGGATTCCCATCTATGTGGTAGTTTGTAGGTACTTTGTTTTTCCCAAATGGGACTACTATGCATTTTTTGGCATTTAGCTTGAGGTCATGACTTTGACACCAGGTGATTGTCTCTGTGAGACCCTTTTGCAGGATGTCTGTGTCAGGAGAGTCAGTTACTGCACCCAATTTACTACGAACTTGGTTAGCCACAGTCCCTCCGCCTTTGCCTGTACTTCGGAGAAATATATACCGAACAGGAGGGGTCCCAGGACTGAGCCCTGTGGGACTCCGCTTGTGACTGGTTTAGAGTCAGACATGGCGCCTACCACTCTTACCGTGTGGGTTCTGTCTGAGAGCCAATTAGCAACCCATCTTGTGACATGGGGGTTGATATTTAAGCTGGTGAGTTTGTCTATGATTCCTGAGTGTGGGATGGTGTCAATGCCTTAGTGAGGTCCAGATATGCTGTGTGGACCACCTTCCCTTCATCTATGGCCTTGGTGACTATTTCGAAGAAGTCGACCCAGTTCAGGAGGTAGGATCTGCTTTTAACAAAGCCGAACTGGGTGGGGTCCAGTGTCTGGAGGTTCCCAATGTCCCTGTTAATGAGCTCCATGATAATGCATTCCATGGCTTTGCAGATCAAGCTAGTCAAGCTTATAGGGCGATAGTTCCCAGGGTCAGTTGTGGCACCACCTTTGTGGAGTGGTACGACTGTTGCTGTACACCATTCTTTGGGTACATAGCCTGTAGAGAGGCTTCTTTAGAAATGGTCCCTCACTTTTCAGTATATAGTTTGATAGTGAAGATGTTTAATAAGACTTATACATTTATGTAAATCTTGCTCCAGTAACTGCAGCAAAATACACTTGAAAGCTTGAGAATGTAAAAACAGAGGTGTTCCAGTGTGCCATAACATTTCAAGAATATATATATGTGTTTGTTGATTCAGGCTCAGATGACGCATCTAAACTGCACCCACAATATATAGCTGCAGTGCATAAAGGGATTGGGTAAGGGATGCAGGATTCCATTTGACAGGTGCATATTAGCATTTATACAACCATCTGGAAACATATACATTAATTCTGACTAGTTGACTAGTAATCTGGTTTGTTGTAGATTTATTTACTTAATGTTTGTCAACTATATAGACAGACTAGTCTAAAATGATCTTTCAATCTTTTTTTAATCTATGGATTGAGCCACTAAGCAAGTGGAGCTACAGACAACCAGTAAAGCCAATCAATATAATGCGAACATTATACAAACTACAGCTAGTATACAGAGCACAAGGTGAACATAGCAAGAGAAAGATTAGCTAATGGGCTTTTTATTCAATGCACAGTAGGGCAAAGAGAGCACTGTCAAATCTCTAATGCCAAAAGATAATGCAGGAAGGCCAAATGTTGAAAACCTGGCAGCATAAATAGCTGAAGCATAAAGTATTTAATATGTCACTGTGTAAACATACTGAAACACTAGATGTCAACAACATCAGTCTGTTCCTTTGTAACACTGCAGTCTCCTCCATCTTCCCAACCCCTGGTCAGATCAAAAAACAGCTACTTCCCACAGCTGTGTCTTATCAATTACAGCTTTCAATTGACAACCGCTGCCAATACAATTTGCATTATTGTGTCAACAGTGGTTCAAAGATATTAAGCTTTTCAATCTTCTCTGAGGTTGTTTGAGGTTGGTATATGTAAATAAGAAGGGTGTAGCAGGAAAATCCCCCAGAGTGCAGGGGTACTTGCCTCATTGGAAAATACCTTTTCCTTTTCATGTAGGCGCAGTTTCTTCAAATGGTTTGTTTTGTCTAGCTGAAGCTACAACCATGGTGGACTCTGCAGGTGTAATGTTGCCATCTCTAACAACATGGTGGATTGTGGTGATTTCAGAATTATAGTTGAATACATGTTGCGGTGGTGGGGATGACCGTGGTGATGCAGTGGTTAGCATTGTCGCTTCACAGCAAGAGGCTCACTGGTTCAATCTTCGACTGGATTGTCTTCTGTGTGGAATCTGCATGTCCTCCCTTTAGTCGTGTGGGTTTCCTCTGGGTGCTCTGGTTTCCTCCCACATCCCCAAAGACATGCAGCAAGTAGATTGGACGTGCTAAAATTGGACCTAGGTGTGAGTGTGTGCATGTGTGTGCCTTCCGTGGAAGGTTGGGCACCAGGCTGGCAACCCGACACCGTAAAACTCCACTGCCAATCATAAGCGGACAAGGTGATCCACTGTGGCGATCCCTAACTGGGAAAAGCCAAAAGAGAGAGAATTGAATATATGTTGCCTGAACAATAAAATATTATCAGTAAACAAAGGCAATGAAACAAGTTAATGTAGTCTGTCTATCCATCCATCCTTCATTCAGAAAATATCTCAAGTGGAAAGCAGTATGGAGACATATGGGACAAAATGACGCATTGCAAAGAAGGAACAGCCATCATATATCCACAAGAAAGTGAGCTACACATAGAACTGCACAATGGCACCTAAAGCAAACAAGGAAATTGGACCAGTATTGTACTTCATATTGTATGAAGTACAGAATAATATTACGTCCATCCCCACAAATTATCATAGAAAATGCACCGGGTATAAGTGGTGAAGTTGCTGAAGCACTGCCAAATAAGCAATTAAACCCGGAAAACAGGAGGGGAAAAAAAGAAAACCTACAAAAATATTCACTTAACCAAAATCAAAGAATACTCCTTGAAATTTGAACAAGACTAAAAATGTACACTAAAATTACATCATAATGACTGATACAACAGAAACTACTGAAGCATATATCTCAATCATGGTTTCACATTTATTCAGAAACATGTCAGGGAATGCTAGTGGTACAAGTTTCTATAAAAAACATTGAAACTAGGCTCCTACTCTTAAAGAAGACAAAGGAAGATGGACCTCAAATTTCAAGTAAAAGAATATATGGTTTAATGTAATTTCATGCCTCAGTGCAGGCAGATATGAACATATTCTCCTTAGGTTTAAAATCACACCATTATATACTTGTTTTTTTGCTCACTTTTGTCTGTTTTTAGTCTGAGGAGAAATGAAAGCTATATTGGTTGTTTTCAGTTATAGGTTCATATGAGTGTGCTAGGCTAACAACTATTGGGGCATTTTAAGTCAAGCCATGCATGCATCACAAATCTCTGTCAAGTTCCGATACACCTTGGTAGTATAAGCAGAGGCCTGGGAGATTAAACATTACAAGCAGGGGCCTAGAAGCGTAACCTTTTCCTTGAGGCTGTCCATTAGAGACATATGTGTCAAACCAGGGTTGGATTTCCTGTTCCACATACAGTTGTCCAAGTTACACTTGATTTGGGTTTGGGATGTTATTTTATAAATGTTTCATTAAGTTAATTTATTAAGGACAATCTTGGCTTTATTCCACCCTGACTTCAAATGAGAATCTCTATCTACTACTTCACAATGCTCTTATGAAAGTTGACAAGCAAGACTCATTGCACAGCCCAATGGCCATTATAAAAACTAGACAAGAAAAGTTCAAATATGAGCATGAGAAGCATATAAAATATCCTGACTTTACAAAAACATGCAAAATATTAGACAATATTACTTTTCCATAACAAATAGTAGTATTTTTGGATCTCATTTCATATGAACACATTGGTAATATGATTCAGATTGATTAGCCTGAAAATTGCAATATGCCTTTATATATATATATATATATATATATATATATATATATATATATATATATATATATATATATATATATACTAGTTTTTTTCTGAGGTCTGCAGGAGAACTATACCTCTCAAGTATCCCTACTTTTGTGTAATGTTCTAGATTTTGCTTCATATTTTTTGCCCTGTCCCTGATTTTCTGAAAAATCACTGAGAATTACTGAGAAGCAAGCAATGTAAGGTATTAGAGTTTTGCACTTATTGTTCACAAAACGTGTTGATGCAAAACCTGTTCTGTTAACTTTTAACTGAATTAAAGTAACATTAAAACAATTCTGATTTATGGTTTTTGTCACTGCTTTATTTTTGGTTATGTCCAGAATTACTAAGCAATGACACTGAGAGGTATACAAAGAATCATACCTCTCAACTTTCCATATTTTTCTAGAATGTCTCTGATTTTTCCTCATATTTTTTTGTCTCATCTATGATTTTCTGTTAAATCACTGAAAGTTATGATAATTTATTAATGCCATCCAGATATTTGTTTCATATTTCTTATTGTACAGAAAATGCATGTTCTTGTAAAATCTGTTTTGCAAAATAATTGTTCAATCAATGTTTTTAGTAAATCAGGATAATGTTTAAAAATTCTCCCCGATTTTGTGTCTCCATTATTTTTGGCTGTGTCCATAATTCTTCTGCAAGGAATTTGAAAGGAATGAAATGACCGCTCCACCCTACACATGTGAAGGTCAAAGTAAACTAAAAAAATGTATATTCTGTTGTCGGATATGTCTCCTGTTAGCATAGTTCTAGCTAGCTTCCTGATATTGTTCAATATAAAATACATGCACCTGTTAAAAAAAAAAAAAAAAATTGAAAGATCTGCAACTTAAACATTCCCATCAGTCACTAGTCATATGACAATTTGACTACAGATTGACAGGAAAGCACCATGATCAGTCAGCAGCAGCAATAGTCTAGTCATGTTATTAAGTGACTAGGCACTACCGACCAAGAAAGCAATGCGATTAGCTGCTAAGGACAACTGACTGCAAGATCTTCAACTGCTTTGTATTGGGATACGCGTTGGTATGTCCTGTTAAAGAAAAAAATATGAAAAAAAAAATCTTTAAATCGTTTTTTTTTTTTTTTACACTAGTAGACTCAGCAGGACACAGTATTTCACACCTGGAACACCGCCTATGACTGGACCCATTTGTTATGCTTTATACCCATAATTTAACTGGAATTATTTGACAATAATACAAGAAATATTTGGAGGCTTTGACTTTATACACTTATCACATTATAGTATTAATACAGTCAGATAATAATATGTTATACAAAGTCGTCTGTCATTTTGCCTACTTGGAAAGTTTAAGCAGACTACCAATTATTTGCTAAAAACAGGGCAAAACGATTGCTATGTTCACATACAAAGCATATCACTGCTTTATAAGATAATCTTTGACTCAAATACTTCAATGTCTTTCATGTTGTGGAATGCCTGGGGGGTGGACAGGTAAATTGGTGAATTTGACAGAATGTCTGTCCTCCTTCATAATGATGCAGATACAGTTTTCTCAAATATAGCTTTCATATTGTCAGGTGTATCTGGTAATAAACATGAAGGAACCTTCCCACTTCTCGGTGAATCTTCCATCTCTTTTGCAGATATATGAAATGGCACAGTTTCTGTGGTTCTAGTTTTTGTTTGTTTAGCATGACTCCACCTAAACAAACCATCACTCGTAACTACTGTGCAATTCCCATCACCCCCCCCCCCCCAAACCGTTACTGTAACTCCACATCCAGTCTTATAACTAGGTGCAGAACTCAGCTGGTGTTTCTGTTATGTCTGCTTCAAAGCCCAATGTTTCTTTCAGTGTTTTTTTTTTTTTTTTTTTTAGAAGCAACTGCGTTATAGTCTCAGTTGTCATAACCTAAGCATTTCTGCAGGAGACAAATTTGTCAACTTAGCAGTAATTTTGTACTGGAGCAAGGACCAGAACTATTTTGCTTACACGCTTTCAAATTGATTTCTTCAAAGTATGCACAGCTCTCACTTCGTGGCTATATGACGAAGCATGATAAGCGGCAGTAACTATACGATGAATTCTGTTTTCTTTTTCCAAAGTCTGTGTAGTCTACATTCATGAAACGAGATCCATTAACAGAAACGAGCATTGCTGCAACAGCATGTAACTAACATTTTTGCAAAAGCTCTGTGTTTCCTTGAGATGCAGAATAATTAAAGGTATACACAGGTAGTCACTTTGAATAAGCATCTGGCAAAACTAGAAGAAAAAAGAAGAGAAAAAGAGAACTCACTGTGTAGGGGCAATATGAAGTCACACTGATAATTTCCTATAGGAAATAGCAGCTATCTATTTCAGCATCAGCAGTCAGATTCAGTCAGATGAACTCTCCCCCAGTTGCATCTCAACAAGGTGAAAGAAAACCCTATAAACTTCATTAATCCACTTGGAGAACAAGTTTTCTTTTTATTAAACAGTTCATTGAATGGTTTATCTCTGTTGAAACATGATCATACAAACAGTTACGATATTCTGGATTCTAAAAACTCATACCGGAGCATTTTATATAGATCTTTAAATAATTTATTCAACAGGTGTCAACATCTGAGATATAAAACATAGGGGTTTCTCATTAGCAGCATGTATTTTGTGTGAAAGGATAGCTTTTATGCCATGAGGGGAAAGGTTATTGGTGAGTATCAGTTGTCTATCTACTGAATAATGAACAGGCACATTGACAGATTGTAGTAAGAAAATTTACTTTAAAGTGCTAATTCTTGTTCATTTCCATTGTTCCCAGTAAAGTCTGCTTAACCTTTGATGTAAAAGAGTTAATGTGATAACATTGGTGAAAAGCCATCATAGCAAATTACAGAAACACACATTTTCAACTCAGTCACATTTGTAGAAAATGGAACCTCCAACATGGGTTTCAGTTTAGCTTCAAAGGCTAAAAATCAAGTGCATTTACCACACAACCAAGTGTTATGCCTTCTAAAAAGGCACCTTTTTATCTTGAGAAGCAAACCTTCTTTTCATCACTTATTCTAAGATACATGTCCTGTTGGGCCGCAACAATTATGATATTACTTGTATAAGTGGTAGCATGTGGTACACCATAGACCAAAATTCCTGTAATTTTTGGAAGTGTAACAGCTGCAGGCTACACCCTGAAAGGTAAACAGTTGCCTGTAAAGATTCCTCTCTCTATTGATATTTATGGTCAGAATGATGATCAGAAAACATTTTTAATTTGCACAGATTTTATCTAATTTCAAAAACTTGTTGTTCCCTGCCAATACACAGAAGGTAATCCACCTTAGTTATGTGATACTATTCAAAGAACATGCTTAGGAAAAATCTACACAGAATGTGTTAATTATATTAGCATGTAGTATAGATGC
Source organism: Protopterus annectens (assembly GCF_019279795.1). Taxonomy (NCBI): domain Eukaryota; kingdom Metazoa; phylum Chordata; order Ceratodontiformes; family Protopteridae; genus Protopterus; species Protopterus annectens. The sequence goes on along the minus strand of NC_056731.1, from coordinate 128,743,855 downwards.
CACAGGATCACCCCATTACAAATATTTCACAGGAGTTATATTTATATTTATTTTCTTATTTCAACACTGTTTATTTCCACATTTTCCTTAGCAGAACATAAGGGATTGGCTGTGTTCAAAGAACCTAAATTTGGTATCTACTGGAAAATAGATAATAGTTTTAATATTTTTAACACAATCAGTTCTTGTTTAAATACAATCTTATGTTTGTATTTAATAACCACTTTTTTTAAAGCCCCAACTTTAGAATTGTTGTGGCTTATATCGTCTAATTTTAAAAGAAATATATCCAGTCATTCTATCCAGCAAGATTGGCTCAGTATCTTCAAATGCAAGCAGAGGGACTATTTCCAATTGTTCTGTATAACTTTCACATCAAGCAGCTCATAGCATACTGAAATTGCTTTCAGTAGATTATCAGCTGAAAGCAAAACTGTATTACTCCTCTCGATTTTGGCACACTCATTTCAGACACATTACTTCCAATATCAACCTCAAAGTTCATAAGGTTACCCTCTTGTTCATTTCTACCGGGAATTAGTTAACATTCTGCATACTCTATCCTTGCATACTATTAGAAATGTTTGCTTTGCACTTACTGTGGTCTCTTCACCCAGAGCTGTAGCTAGGTGATGTAGCATCCTGGGCAGTTCCCTAGACTGGTACCTGTCACAACCCAAAGTTAAGGATCCCCTCAAAAAAGTACAGAAAAAAGTTTTTTTGGACTATAACTGTATCAAACACTTTTACAGTTACTGACACGAACTCAGCCTCTGAATATAAGCGCAAATGTGCAAATGCAGTATCAGCATTCATGAAAAGTACTGTGAGTTGCATCCCCTGAATAGCTTGCACCCAGATCACCCATCCCCTTTGCCCCACTCTAATTATGGCTATGTCTTCACCAGCACTGTGTGATCAATGACAACTGTACCTCCTTGCTTTTTTCTTAGCTGTTTCAGCATGTACTTTCATAAAATGTTTCTTTTTCTTCTTTCTTCAAGATCTGTCTGTTTTCACTTCTACCATAGTCGTAACATTATTGTTTCTTAAATAAACAGACTGTTAAGGTGCCTACAGCATGCATAAGCATCACTATTTTCCTTAATCATGGGAACATGTGCTTCATGTTTAGCCCTTTTTGTACTCTTGTTATATGCCATTGAGTGCCTCATTATTTTTAAGTCATGTACGTGTTGTTTGCTGTTCCCCTGATAAGGCACTCCTCTAAGGCATTTTCTAGCTCTAAATTAACTTTAGAGAACAGCCGTTTGCATATGGGTGTCATTATTTATTTTTAGTACAGCCCAGCTTCTTATTATTTGTGTTGCTGTCTCTTCATATTTTCAGTTTTAATAATTTTAATTAATTCTCTGTATCAAACACCTGCCATGCACTAATATGAGCAGCTCAAGCCACTGAACAGTTTCATTAAAGAAGAAAGGGAAAGAACAGTTATGTAAGTTGTGTAAGCCTGCATCTGCACTTTTCTCGCCTTTCCTGTAACTAGTCTAGTCCAGATACTGATTTGCGGTATCCAGGACTGTTTGTAAGCTTCTAAGCCCCTCAAGCCCTTCTGTGTTGGAGGGAAGCCTTCTAGCTTATCAGTGGGAGTGGCAAGTACTAGGTAGCCTATCTACCACAAGAGGAGTGGTTTCTGGCCCAGAAATTGTAGTTTATTGGTCGTTTTGGGCAGTTTTTCCATCTTTTTCAACTTTCTTGTTTAAAAGCCCATGTTTGCACTTGTTTCCCACCTTTCCTGTAAGTAGTCTAGTCCAGATACAGACTTGCTGTATCCAGGATTGTTTGTAAGCTTCTGAGCAGTGCCAAAGTCTGCTCTTCAATTTTTCTCTTAGATCTGCTAGTTCTCTCCTCTCCTGCACTTTTACTAACTTATTAGTCTAGCACTTTACCAGCCTTCTTGTAGCAATTATTGTAGCACACAGAAGTGCTACCAGCACTAAATGTTCTACAAGGAAACAGGTCCAGTACTTATAATTAATGCCCACCCCTCCAGGCATGTCTAATGGTCAGTTCCCTTTGCTTTCTCCTATTAACCTGATGAACTTGGGCATCCTGAGGCAATGTATCAACTGCCTCATGTACATCGACAATCCTCTCCTCTTACCTCCCAAGACCCAGATTTGCAAGAGATGTACTTATATATACAAACTGGAAGCCACACACTCTCCAGCCAAGACCAGAATAGCTGGTCAAGAGGAGAAGGTCAACACTTGGACCACACCACATGGAACACATAGCCCTCCAGAACACACACCAGCACTGCCTTCACATAAAAACACAAACCACACACCCACCTTCTTGGAGGCTGTCAATAAATATCTACCCAAACAGCAGAGACCTCCAAGGCAGAAACCCACTCGACCACCACAACACAACACTAATCACAAGACACATAACTCTCCTAAACAGTGTGCCACTCAACCAAAGCCCCTAAGGCAAAACAGCATGCCCAACACACTAGTCATAGGAGACTCAATAGTGAGGCACACGAATGTCCCACTCACTAGGTTGAATAAGGAGAAAGTAACAGTCAGCTGCCTGTCAGGTGCCAGGATCCACCACATAACGCATGCACTCAGGTCCCTCAACAACAGGTACAAATATGACTCTGTCATTGTACATGTGGGTGTGAATGACATGAGATGTACCTCCCTGAACTACATAAAAACAGATATGGAGGAGCTCTCGGATTATGTAGCCCAGGTAGGTATGACCCTAGCCCTGAGCAGCATCCTATCATCAACCAAAATGATGACACAGTACAAGCAGAAAATGATTGATTTCAACAGCTGGCTAAGTTTCTGGTGTCATTCTAAGGGGATCCAGTATCTGTCTGCCTGGGATGACATAACTGATAGACCTCGATGCTTTGCCAGAGATGGCCTACATCTGTCACCCATGGGCTTCCAGATACTGGCCAAGGCTCTTGCCGCCCCTATAGTGACTTTTTTAGACAGTGTTCCAAAGACCAAATTACCACAGTAACAGCTACAGACAAATGCAATCTGAGGGTCATGCTGCTCAACACTAGAAGTCTAAATCTCAAAATGCACTCGCTCGAAGCACTCCTTAAAATGGAGAACATTTACATTTGCGCTGTAATAGACACCTGGTTCAGGGCAGCAAAAAGCACCCCTGCATTACCAGGCTATAACCCATTCCACACCTTTCAGCCCCAGAACTTGGACCGAAGCTCCAAAGGTGGTGGTGTTTCCATGTTAAAAAAGGATGTGCACACCTAAAGACTGGTAGCTCAACATAACGCATCAGAGATACTTCAGGTGCACCCAACATTGGGTAAGATAGTGATTCAGGTCCTAGCCTGCTATAGGTCCCTAACCATGTCCCAAGACTCACACTCCACGTTCCTAAGCACCCTGGAGAATATTAGGGTCCAACCTAACACTCTCATACTGGGCAACATCAACTACCCCTCCATTAACTGGGAAAACTACTCATGTACCAATACACTTGGCCAATGTTTCCTTGAATTCATTAATTCCAATGCCCTGGACCAGCTTGTTTTAGCCCTACTAGAGGTAGCAACATCCTTGACCTGGTCATTACTGACATGGGGGATCGTTGTTCTACACCAGTAGTCAACTCCTCCCTGGTTAGATCTGACCACAAACTAATCACCTTGGAAATCCACATCCCTCCCCCTGCAAAGATAATCACCATGAAAAACTTCTCCAAAGCTAACTTTGGGCTCCTAAAAACAGAGGTGGCTAACTTCACGGCACCCATGCAAATGGAGAATAGTTGCCGAATCGTACACCAATGCACTGTATGAACACATATACAAATGCATGGATCTCACCATACCCAATAGAATGCTCTACCCAAGATGCTCTACTCCAAAAAAAGGAAGCCAATCTGGTGGTCCCTTGCCATAAACAAACTCTACAACAGAAGGAACAAACTGATGTGGAATAAGGTGAAGTCCCAAGACTGGAAAAACTCCCTTATCAGCCTCAACAAAAAGTTGAGATCCGTCATCAAATCCTCTAAAGCTAGTTATGAAAACAGAATTGCAGCAGATAGTAAAGACAACAACAAAGCCTTCTATATTTATGTAAAGAATCTCCACGGCAATACCCAAATTTGCTCTGTGCTACTGCTCAATGGTTCCTCCTATACTGAGCCAACAGATATTGCCAGTATACTGGCTGACATATTCAGTGCCAACTTTACCCCCCCCCCCAAAGCACCAATCACAATACCAGTAGATTGCCAGGCACCCAGTATTACTGCTGTACAGGTTAAAATAGCATTGTCCAAGGCCAAGAATACAGCTTCTATGGGACGCGACAATATCCCTGGCTGTGTTCTACATGAACTACAGAGTGAGCTGGCACCTCACTTGTGAGCCCTTGTTCAGTCACAGCCTCACCTCAGGCTTTGTCCCTACTGAATGGCACACTGCTACAGTCTTCCCTCTCCACAAAGGAGGAGCGACTACAGACCCTGGGGACTATCGCCCCATTAGCCTGACAAGTCTGATATGCAAAGCTATGAAATGCATCATCATGGACCTAATTAACAGGGATATAGGGAATCTCCAAACACTGGATCCTACACAGTTTGGTTTTGTGAAGGGTAGATCATGCTTGCTCAACTTGGACGACTTCTTTGAGTCAGTCACCAGAACTGTGAATGAATGCAAGGTGGTTCATACAGCATACCTTGATCTGGCCAAGGCCTTTGATACCATTCCCCTCTCAGGAATCATAGAAAAACTCACTAAGCCAGGCATCAACCCCTATATCACTAGGAGGGTTGCAAACTGGCTCACAGATAGTACTCACAGTGTGAAAGTAGCTGACTCCAAGTCAGACTGCTGACTAGTCACAAGTGAAGTCCCACAGGGTTTGGTCCCGGGTCCTTTCCTGTTTGGTATCTACTTCTCTGAAGGCCAGGCCAACACAAAGGGACTCTGGCTGACAAAGTTCAGAGACGATTGCAGGATGGGAGCTATTATAACTCCACAAGTGATATTGACATTCTACAGAATGGCTTCACGACTAGTGTCAGAACCATGGCCTTAAGCTCAATGCCAAAAAATGTGTCATCATCCCCTTTGGGAAAAACCCAGTTACCATGAATTACCACATCGATGGTAGTTCACTGAGCACAGAAGGCATTATTAGAGATCTGGAAACACAGGTTGACAGCAACCTCTCTTTTGATCACCACATTGCCACTGTGGTCAGAAAGTCCTTCTATGTGGCACATCTCATTATTAAGGGTTTTGCATCCAGGAAGAAAGAGGTCATTGTCTCTCTCTACTCTTCCTTTATTGGGCCAATCATCGAGTAGAATGCCCCATTTGGCATGTACCTCACTAGACACCTGCAACAACTGGAGAGGCCACAAAAGTACCTCACAAAGAGGATCCTAAGCCTTAAACACTTCTCCTATACGGACAGACTCAAAAAACTACAACTATTCTCTGTCTCATATCGCCTACTTAAAGAAGATCTCTGCTTGACTTACAAAGCCAAGTCTGACCCAGCATTGTTAGAAATGCTACATCGAAAGAAATCCCAATCCCTCCACACCACATGCTCCAGAGACCTCAACCTCATTGCCACAATCAACAGAATGTACTGGAGGGACAGGTTCATAACACAGAGCCTGCCCATGCTATGGAATAGTCTTCCCATACATGTCAAGCAGAGCACCTTGCTGACCCTCTTCAAGAGAAATCTCGATGAGTGGATGGGAAATAGAAAATTCACCCCGGGGATAACTCAAGTGGCTCTACTCAACAGAGGCACTGGGAACTAAGGTCGGGTGGCACGATGCCAGGTTATTCCTATGGCTAGGCTTGTAAAGGCTCCAGGACCATTAGCCTAGTACACACCTATGAACCTATGTTGGACTTATCTTTAACAGTAGATTTTCAAATTCTGCAAACAGTTCAACCAAATGGAGATTAAGAGAGCATCAAACAAAATAAAAATATTGAAATAGTTAGGCACTTTTATTCTTTAATATGGCAGAACTACATCAGATCTAAACCAGACTTACAAAATTAATTTAAATAGTTCCAAAAAAATCACATGATTAGTCATCTGATTAGTCAGATGACACAATCAATTTAAAACTTACCGAACACAGTGTATCAATAAATACTGTCAATTTCTAAACCTTTTTAGTAAAAACAGTATAAATTAAAACCATAATATTCAAATTCTCTGTGCTTTAAGCAATCATTTAATATCAATGTATTCATTTAACCCTGGGCATGTGTTGGCCAACAGCAGTATCTTCCAATTTACTTCTTTGCATTCAAGTAATGTTTTAGTATCCCTCCAGTGGTCACTTATCAATATAGTCCATTATAAAGAAACAAAACATTTTGAAAACAGCACAAACTACAGCATGTTTCACTAAAACATTATTGTTGTTTCCTTTTTCAATGGCTAAAAAGAAGTTCTTAAATTCTACATAAAAGTTTTGTAGATGTCTTACCTACATAGAAACATTTACAAGTTTCACAGAGTGTTAAGTAGACCACATTTTCAGATTCCCATGTAAGCTTGCTTTTAGCCCAAATTTATTTGCCAATATGCTTCAAGATAACACAAAAGCCTTCAATAATAAATCTGCAATACTTGCAGTGTTGACGCTAAAACATTCCTACATGAGACTGGGAGATTCTAACCACCAAGACCACTTTCTAATAATAATTTAATATTGCTAGTTTTCTTGTACACAACATTTGATTCTCCGCCAGTAATATTAGCTAGATCCTAAGTGACTAAAACAATTTTCCACCTGTTCTTTAAAATAGGTTTTATATCGTCTAAGTCAAGTTAAAGCAGTCTTGGAAAAGCCCTATATGAAAAGCTGTTTTTTTCTTTGACTTTTGGAGTTGGTAATCCATATTTCAAAATAGGATGAAAATTAATATATCTATTATTAGTAACTTCCAGAAAAATACTGTTCACAAACTCTTTTCAATAATCTCTCTCCCTAAAAAGTACCTTAACAGAATTTACTTCATCGCTACAAACTGTGTCATCACTGGTAAGATGACTCATACTAATAAACTGTCTCCTGATTAGCCTATGTTTCATAAAATTAGGATGTTGACTATTGTGAAACAAATAATTGTTCACAAATGTACTTTTCCTATATATTTCACTGTGGAAACATTTGCTTACAAAATCAGCTGTAATGACTAAATGAAGACATTGTGCTGCTTTTCCATGACTTCCTATACTGAAAGTAAGAAAGTTAGTACTAGAGCATAAATTTGTAACAAAGCTGTTGAAATCAGCTGCCGAACGATTCTGTAAAATAATCAAATCATCTATATAATGTCTATAAACAGAATTTTTTGTAAATACTGGGTTAGCTATTAAAATGTCATGTTCCCACCAACTCGTAACTACATTTGCAAAAGACTGTTCCATTCTTGTTCCCATCACACTTCATTTTTTTCTAAAGAATGTGTTGTCAGACTTGAAATATTTTCCAATACTAACTTTAACAGGATGCAAACTGTATTCATAAAAGCATTGCCACAGTCAGTAAATGCACTTCAATTTTTTGTAACAATATCAATGCCTGTATCTTGTGCAAGACATGTATTCAAAGACACAACATCCAAAGTAAAAACATGGTTTAATGCCCTATAAACTGGTACTTGTGTAACAAATCTAAAAATACCCATGATTAAAAACAGAGTCCAAATAGACTGAAATAGTTTCAGTTTTATTGAAATCCGGTACTAGAATTAGTTTAATATTCAGATTAGCAGCATCAGTATGGATCTTAGGTATTCCAAAAGACTTGGTAATTGTGGGGAATTCAAATTTCAAATACTGAAATAAAACAAAATCTATTTGACACTGATATGAAAGGTCAAACAAACAGCAATCAAAACTTGCAAATTGCTTCTAAATAAGGTCTACAGTAACTTCCTCAAAACAGTTTACATCTGCTAACAGATTTAAAGATATTGTTAACATCATCAGTGGAATACATAAGAATGATACCATTGCTTTAATCTGCTTTTAAATTATAAGATTTGACTGTCCCTTCAGTTTCAATAAAGTTTTCATTTCAGTAGATATTAAACTATTTTTTTATCATTTTTTTTCGCTAAATTACTGAAAAAGCTAATTTTCACAAGTATCAGAAATACTTGTAATGTACTGTGAAGTACTGGATTAAAAGAACTTCTTTTTATAACCATATTCAAAGTGTCAGCTTCAAATCTGGGGACATCATGCAAAATGTAATGCAAATTAAGTTTACAAACATTTAACTTTAAAACCTTAATGGTGGTTAGTACATTAGCCCTTCTAAATAGAATAAAGGAAAAACCTTTTTGAAGCTACTTTAAATGGTCCAGTTAAAGTTAAATGGACATTTGGCACTGACACTAGTTGACATAATGGTTAAGGTCTTTGCGTACTTTGCACAAGGTAGAAGGTTCAATCCTGAACTCCAGCCAATGCCTGTTCAGAGTCTGCCTGTTCTCCCTGTATCTCCCACCTCTGAAAAATACAAAAAATACCAGGGCTATCTACTCAAGGGTGTAAAAATATGGATCTAGGTGATTTGTTCATGTTAATTAATGTCACCAAATGGGCATGGGTATTTGCCAGTGCTAAGTGGGTTGAAGCCTACTCTGACATTTGACAGGGACCCATGCTAATGGTGGGAGGGGAGTAAGTGCTCACCTTAAAGCCCAGCAGCCCTGGGTCAAGAAGCTACTGGCTAGCCAATGTCTAATTGCCCAGCTTGGATTATCTGGGATAGCTCTGCTAAGTGAAAAACTGGACACAAAAGCAATCAACCTGCTAAACATGAACTAAGAATTGCTACACTCAGTGTAGGTTCCCTGACAGGACACAGCTTGGAAGTGGATGACATAACGGTAAGGAAGGAGGCTGGACATCCAATGTATCCAGGAGACAAGATGGAAGAGCAGTGCAGAAGAGCCACTAGGCTTGGGATCCACAGCCTACTACTCAGGAGGAGGACAGGCTAGAAATGGTGTGGGGAACTGCGGTGAAGGAGAGGCTTTAGAAGATATTGAGGGATGCCATCAGAATTAGTGACAGACTCATGGCAATTGGACTCCAACCTAATGATAGCATTTATAATCTCAGCCTATGTCCCACAGCAGAGTTGTGATCATAGAGCAACAGGAATAAAGAAGGAGTGGCTATTCTAGACTTCTGTCTGGCAAATGGCTTGATAGTAACTAACACATGGCTCAGAAAAAGAGACAGTCACAAGCTCACCAAGTTCAAAAGAGTGGCCAGCATGCAACTCAGGTACATTTCCTCTTAGTAAAAAAAGGGCACTGCAAAATCATTCCTGGTAAAACAGATGGCCCACAACATAAACCACTGGTTGCCATAATCAGCTGCAAGCAGTGGTCAGAGAAGGTGCTAAGGTCAACAGAGACCAAGCAGAAGACCTGGAAGTTGACTGGAGAGAAAGCAAAACATTTCAAGTAATTTCTCAGGGCTCTAGCACCCCCCCAAAAAAAGAGGAAATAGGTGGTGTTGAAGAAGAATAGCAGCACCTCAAAACAGTATATGTGAGGACTACAGCACAGATATGTGGCTGAGCCATGTATAGAAATAAGATACACAAGGAATCCTGGTGGTGGAATGCAGATGTCCAGGAAGTCATTAAAAGAAAGAAGGAGGCAGGAATAAGTGGGAGACAGAAAAGATGAAGTGGGGAGGAAGGAATACTGGTTGGCTAACAAAGAGGCTAACAGAGTAGCTGCAATAGCAATGAGCAAAAAATCAGAGACACTCTACAAGCTTCTGGAAAGTAAGTCAGTAGATGGCACAAAGAAACTATATCAGGTTGCAAGGCAAAGATAGACTGATAAAGAAAACAGTCAGACACCCTTTATAAGCAATGGCAGCAACAACCTACTCACCAGTGCAAAAGACATCAAAGGTAGATGGAAGGAGTACTTCCTGCAGTTTCTGAATACTGAAAACCATACAAATGCTGTACTGACCCAGTCACAGCCTTTGACGGCAGAAGAGAAGGAGCCCACCATCATACCTCTCAATCTGGAAATATCAAAAATCTGGATAAGGCCCATGAAAAATAGGTACAAATCTCTATGCTGATTAACATAAAATTTGCATACATAATTACATAACCAAACCCACTCCAATGTAATTGTGGGATACCAACTTTCAAATGCAAACTGAAGAACAGACAACCAAAATATGGCACCAGAGTCCCATTAATTGGCTAGTTTGCCCCATTTACCATAAACACTAATGTACATACTGCTTTACTTATACAATGATTAGTTAGATTTTATTTTTACATTTTATAGCACAATGCACAAACACTAATAGACATCTGCTAAACAAAGCAATACTGTCTCACAATGAAAATAGACTTAGCATTAAAAAATCTCTGCCCTTGAAGCTCAGATTCATTGAAACCGCATTGGAACCCCCACCACAACCAAATAAAATGCATCTGGTGGCCAGTGGTGGATAAAGATTACCTTTGGGTTGTTTTCAATCATAGGCCCCTTGCACAAAACAAGAAACATACATGTGTTCTTTGATACACCTTCCTGACTTTATTAAATTATATTCCTTGTATAATGCATCACACTTGTTAGACTTAGAGAGCATTTTAAATTTATTGTTTGAGCATTTTTCCAGTAGGCAAGGAAACAAAATGCATGAACCAATAATGACAAAACTGCCCAATTCAGAACATTTCCATCATAAAAGTCTACTTACACACACACACATATACACAGACACACACACACACACACACACACACACACACACACACACACACACACACACACACACACACACACACACACACTTTTTTATAAATATAAATAGAATGACAGTAGTGTAAGCAATGGGCATCTTGCACAGCTTCTCAAACTTATTTTCAATTTTTGTTTATTGCTTGACTTACTCTGATTTATGTTATCAGACCAACTCAATAGCTGTAAATGCACAACAAAATAAACCAGGGAAACTGCATGTTTTAAGACTTCCAATTTTTAGTTCAAGTACTGATAGACCCTCTCCTACATTCATCCTGAAGCATCAAAACTATCATTGTAATCCAGGTGCTATTAACTGGCCACTCTTGCTTCTCCACTGTCTGCAGTGGAAAAATGTGTGTTTTATCTAGAATGCTGGAAAATGTACTGTACTTGTTTAACAATATTTTTCTTATAATGCCGCACAGAACATAATAATTCTGATTTTCTGTTCCTGAATTTGTGTTAACTATATTTTTTCCTCTTTCCACTGAGGTACAAATGCCCTTGTGCATGATATTTTCTCACTTCTGCTGTATCTGTAGCTACAACCTTGACTTGTTACACCCACCCCCTTTAAAAGTACATCAACACAGTACAGTATCAGCAATGCATCTACATACTGTGGGAGTAGAACCCACAGCCTTCTGCATCAAAAGCAAGCATTTAACCTGTTATGCTATTAACAATGCAAACAGACTTAGCATAAGCAATACTAAACTCCTCTTCCCCTGAAGCTCTCAGCTCCTTGTAAAATCTACTCGACACTCAACTATAGCTCTCAACTTTGCAGCACAAGAAATCTGGAAAAAGCCAAAATTTATTGGGGGGGGGGGGGTGAATGAAAGCCAAAAAAACAAGGCCACATTTTAAACATTGCTTGTATAATTTTGGAAAGTTGCTAGAATAAAATGTTGTGTGTTAATACCATGCATTTCACTGCCAAGTTTTGAACCCAAGACCCTGTGCACTATAGTCAGAGCAACATACCACTATGTCACATTAGCAGTTTCCTGAAGGATAGGAAGACTGAAACTTAAATGGCTATCATTTAGTGAATTCAGTTCTCACTTCTCATCATAACTCTCAACCTCTTAGCACAAATAACCTGGCCAAAGCCAATAATGGGGGAATACAGCCCCAAAAAATAGGGACACATTTCAAATACTGATCTTATAAACTTAGAAAATTGCTAGAATAAAAGGTTTTGTGTTACCATTTATTTTCTGAAGAATATGAAGTCTGAAATTCAAATGCCTGTCATTATTTAGTGAATTCAATCTTTCACTGATTTGCCACAAAAATTCAGAAAACCACAGAACAAAAATATGAGGAATAAATCTGTAAGTGGTGATGGTAGGAACTTTAGGTTCTTGTTTCCTGTACCCAAGGTACAGGGTTTGAGCCTGTGTACTTCTAACCCCACACACAGTTTCCTAAGCAGCAAATACCCATGTAGCAGCATGATACCTCCCAGACTTTCAGCATAACATTCCCGCCTGGACTTGTACACATGAGCTAGCTCAATTCTGACAGGCTGTTTCACAGAGCTGATGTCATTGTGCATATGCTGACATCAGCTCCAAAAGCCAGAACAAACACATTTGAAATAAACTGCTGGAAAATGTGTAAATTAAGGGGGTGACACTTGGGAATTGTGGCACCCCATTATTTTGACCCCCAAACCTGGTACAAACCAAGTAATTTTGGACAGTTGGGAGGTATGCCCACTATTGAAGTAAGAACAGTGCTAAGGAAAATGAAGTCATGGAAAGCAGCAGGCTCAGATGATGTCACAGCAGATATGACAAAGATGCTGGGTGAGATAGGGGAGAAATGACTCGTGGGAGTACTAATAGCAGTGTGCAGAGAAAGGCATATCCCACATAACTGGGGAATAAGCATACTAGTGCCAGTGTACAAGAACAAAGGGGGCATTCGCAACTGTGGGCAGTAGAGAGGCATCAAACTCCTATCACATTTCATGCAAGTGCTGGAGAAGGTGATACATGAATATGCAGAGTAGTAAAAACAAAGATGGGATATGAGCAGTTTGGATTCATATCAGGATGTAGCACAACTCATCTGATGTTTGCAGTGAGACAGATAGTTGAGAAGAAGCTAGAGAATAGGAAAGAGTTCAACTGGGTTTTCCTAGACTTAAAGAAAGCATATAAGAATGCAAGAAAGTTGATTTGGATAGTCCTATGGTGTTTCAAAGTCCCAGAATCATTGGTAGAATTAGTGAAAATTCTGAACAAAGACTCAATGACTCAAGTGCAAACAGTGTTTGGTCTCACAAAGGAGTTCTCAGTGGGAGTGGGTGTGCACAAGGGTTCAGCTCTGAGCCCACTGCTGTTCATACTGGTGTTGGTGATGGACTACATTAGCAAACAGGTGGAAAGGGACTGATCAACAAAGTTGCTGTATGCAGACAATGTGACATTACAGGTAGACTCTGAAAGAACTTCAGCAAAGGATAGGGAAATGGAATGCAAAACTGAAGGCACATGGGATGAAACTGAGTACAGGTAAGACAGTTGTAATGACATCAAATGGTGGAGTTCAGATGAAGCTGAAAATTGAGATAGAATGGAAAATAATGGAACAGGTTAACAGCTTCAAATGTCTGGAAGGGGTGGCTGTGAAGAAGGGAAGTCTGAATGAGGAGGTTGAAGCAAAAATCAGTGGGGCTGCAGCCAAATGGCACAGAGCTGCAGGTGTATTGTATGACAGGAGGATGCCAAAGAAACTGAAAAGTAAGGTGTACAAAACAGTGGTGTGACCAGTACTACTTTAAGTTACAGAAATCTGGGCAGTAAAGACAGAGCAGTTGAGGAAACTTGAGGTGATGGTGCCTGAGAAGGGTGGTAAGATGCACACTGTGGGACAGATGAAGAAATGAGGATATAAGAGCAGAAAAGAAAGACATTCCAATTGCAGAAAAGGTCAAAGAGAACATATTACAGTCGGTCAGGCACATGTACAGAAATGAAGAAGGCAATCTGGTGAAGAAGAACTGGGACAGACAGGAAGAATGCAAGAGAAAGCAAGGGTATCCAGCAATGAGCTGGATGGATTGTGTGAGAGAAGACCTGTGATGGTTAGGTATGAGTGTTGATGAAGCCAGGACAGTGGCATTGAGTATACAGGGATGGCTACAGTTGACATGACACCCTGGCCCCATGTAGAAAATGGAAAGAAAGGGTTGATGATGATGATGGTGATGGTTTAAATGGTCCAAATTTAAAACAAGGTCACTTAAATTGAACACAAGGCAAAGAGATGTGAAGTCCTTCTCCCTCTATCAGGACCTCTGCCCTTCCATATTTCCCTTGTGTAACTGATGTTTGTGGTGCCACTTTGCTGATTCATGCTGAAAAACATGGAAGGGGAGTGAGGTCGTGGTTAATTATCACCTGTTTCAAATCCCACGATGTTAGCACTAGGAGTCAAATTTGAGTATGTACCATTGTGATTAATAACTGAACCATTTAACAATGAAGTAAGTTGTCTTTAGAAAAATTAATAAACTCAGTATTATCACCTTTGTCATGGTTTATTAAGAAAACATTAAAGAAAGAGAAGAATCCTTAGGAAGACAAACTGAAGTGGCCACAAAGATGTACTTTGACAAAGTAATATGAAGGCCCAAGAATAGTAATGCGTGTAAATATTTGAGCATTGGTGGTGCATTCCCAGATAGGGCTCTTGTTACTGAGTAGACACTAACTAGAAGATTCTTCCACATGTCAAGATACGTTTTCCCAGTATCAGGATTTCCTGCCTCCTTTATTACCAGCTGCATGTCCTCTAAAAAGAGGTGCCTAAAAGGTATCAGAATTCAGGCAGATCATTAAGGTGTTTTACAATGGGGTGTATTAAACTGATCCTGTCTTGTGTGAGTAGATCCAGATAGTGAGGAACCTTCTGGTAATTGCCCTTGGCCAATTCCATACAAAATGAGATTGGATATTGCTTGGGCCAAAAGGGGGTTACCAAGAATATTTTTTTTTTGGAGAGTCCTTCTGAATTTACAGAATTACCCAGGATGACAGCGGAAAGTGTAGAAATGCTGCATAAAGAAATATTTCCCTGCAAGGAGATGAAAAAGGCATCTGTTAGGTTGCCTGCTTTGAAGGGAGGCCAACAGATCTGTTTGAGATGTTCCCCAATATCAGGAAGACCTGCTCATTCAAAATACAATCATGAGTGTGGGTCCTGGACCTGCTCAGTTTGTCTGCCACTATGTTTTGATCTAACACAATGTAATATATATGGAGGGTTAGACAATGCTAAAGAGGTGACTCCCACATGATCAAAGCCAGCCTTTATAGAGGGTATGACCATGTCTCCCTTACTTGTTGACTTTCCATATCACTATGGTGTTGTCTGTAAATATCAGGAGAGGTCCAGGGGACCATAAATGAAGAGATTAAAAAATATAAATCACAGCCAATCTATCTTTCAAAATTACATTCTTTGGGCTGTTTGAAGAATCCCACAGACCTTGCACCTTTAGCCTCATAAGCTCTGCCCCCCCCCCCAAAGAAATACTGAGGCATCTGTTGCTACATATTAATTTGGAAGTTGAGGAGAAAGGAAGGAAATGTAATTTGTTGCATTTTTAGTTTCCACCCATGTTGTTCCATTTATACAAAGCTCAAGATAGGTATCCAAAAATCTAAAGGATGCAAGAGTTGGGTCCATCTGTTTTTTAGAGACCATATGATCTTTCTCATGTGCACCCTAAGAAAAGGAAACATGAGAACCGTAGATGCAGTGAATTTCAGAATTCTGAGAAATTCCCTTGTTGAAGTCTGAGATTGAACTGAGAAGGTGAGGAAGGTTTCCAGATAAAAATACAACTTCACCAGCATCAAAACATTTGCCATGGAGTGTTTAGAAGACATCCTAGTCAGATAATTTCATATGAAGTGGTCAAAAAGAATTTTTGAATGTTTATCTGAAGAACAGAAACCTATGTTAAGAACTCTTGACATCTGTGAGAAAACTCAGCAAAGATAAGAAAGATTTCCAAACAAGGAAGAAAACATTAGCTCCATTCAGTCTGCTATAAGCTATGACTTGAGTTAGACACACTGTAAACATGCTTGAAGCAGCAGATAACCCAAAGGGCAATCCAGAGAAGTGATTGTGTGATCCAAACCCGTAAGTTCAGAGATTTTTTTTTAGGTCCCGTGTTACCACAAAACTTCAATGGGGAATAAGAAGTAGCAGGCTGAAGGATCAACATATTTAATAGCAGAACTTCCCCATACAGATATAGGAAGGAAATATTTGAAACTATTCTCCAAAAAAGCACTTTCTTTGGTAATAGACACATTCAGGAATAGAAGCCTTGGTCCCTTGAATAAATGGCACTGTTTATTTTGACTCCTAGGGTGAGCAAAATCAGAGAACCTCAGGAAAAAAAGATTCTGTTTGGTTCAGAGGGTGAGACGGAACTCCCCTGAAAGGAAGTTTTTGTATCCAGTGACAACTGCATCTCTCCTGAACCACCTTTAACCCCATGAGTCTCTCGCAATCTGTTGACAAAGGGAATTAACACAGCTAGTTGCTGGGACAGCTTTTTAAGAGACTGGGGCAGGAAGGAAGTGAAGCAGGATGGGAGGGGGAAGAAAGAGACATGCTAGCATAACTGTCCTGAAGTTGTAAACTGTGTCTTTACTGGAAAGGTTCCTGTTTGCTTTTGCTCCACTCTTGCTATTTCCATTTGTTTCTTAACTGTGCAGAAGGATCTGGGAGATTTGTAAGTGGGGTCATTACAAACCTTAGAAACTCCCTAAACTAATTTCCTTCTTTCATCAAATTGTTTGTGCACCTGCATAGAAGATGGACAAAATAAAACCTATTTTATCTGAAGCTGAATTCAAAATGTCAGGCTTTATTTCAACCAAAAGGTTCCACAATCAATACCAGAAGCAGAATTCCTTGATACAGTATCAACACAATCATAAATATCTTTACTGTTTAGATTCTACAGACATCTCAAACATGATAAGATTGAAACAGGCATGAACTTCTACATATGGGACTGATAGTTAAGAATTCCATATGCCTAAGTGGAAGAATAAAACAGTTCTAATATCAAATATGCCCCAAATCCTTACCCTCTGTATCCACAAGGGAAGGAATGAAGGAGAGAAAACAAGTGCTTGTTAGTTTAAGAATGTTTGTAAAGCCTGTTTTTCCAGAGACTGAAGATTGTGAATCAGGGTTGTTAGAGGCAGCATAATATGCCTCCTCCCATGCAGGTACTAGATGAGGAAAAGAGGAACAATGATGCAAATCACCTTACAACATATAACATCTTCCCAGATACAGAGAGTGCATCCATTAGTTCTCATAAAAACACCTCATTCATCCTGGCAAAAATCTGAGAAAAGAAATTACCTACCAAGGAGATTCTGGAAACAAGTTTGCTCAGCAATATTTCAAGTCACCTGCTTAACAGGTAGAGAAGACTATGTGCCAGGACAGAATGTCTGTAATAATTTCTTAGCTAAGGTAAGAAAATCATCTTTACTTGTAAGTATCATGTCTTTATTTGGGCAATGTTTAACTTGATTGTATCTTCTTAGCAGATATCTTTTGTGACCAACTAGGAGAGAGATCTGTGTCCCTTCAGGAGGCCTCTTGCCCTGGACACATCCACTACAATTCGCAAGAAAAAAATATGTCTCAGTAAAGATAGTTCTCCCATGCCCACATCAGGCACCGGAACAACCAAAAAGGATGTTGCATCCCCTCAATTTATGGTGGCTGAAAGGACTACACCAAAGGAAGCTGGAAGAGGTAAATGAATGATCTGAGGATTAACAAATGGCCACTGCAGGTTCAACTACCATCAGCTGTGGCAGTGACTGAGCCCATGTAGTTGGCAAGGGCTCTCAGTTAAGGTATCAGAATCCAGGCAGCTAATTTAAGGTGTTTTAGAAAGGCATGTACTAAACTGCTCCTGTCTCATGTGAGCAGATCCAGATAGTGAGGAAGCTTGTGGTAATTGCCCATGGTGAATTCCATAAAAAGTGAGAATGTATATTTCCTGGGCCAAAAGGGGGTTACCACAAACATTTTTTGGAGAGCCCTTCTGAATTTTCAGAATTACCCTGGATAACAGTGGAAAGTGTGGAAATGCTGCATAAAGAGATATTCCCATGCAAGGAGATGAAAAAGGCGTCTTTTAAGTTGTTTGCTTTGAAAAGAGTCTAACAGATCTGTTTGATATGTTCTACAATACTTGGAAGACCTGCTCATTCAAAATGCATTCGTGAGTGTGTGTCCTGGATGTACTCAGTTTGTCTGCCTCTATGTTTTGATTTAACACAATGCAATATACATGGAGGGTTAGACTGTGCTTCCGAACTGACTCCCAAGTGATCAAAGCCAACCTTTATAGAGGGTATGACCATGTGAACTAGTCCGTTACTTTAAAGTCTGAGGTTAATACAGAATTAGAAATGACACAAGACACCAATGCTCAAACTTAACAGTTTATTAAACAAAACTTACTGAATAAACAGAAAAAACTAATAAATCATGTACTTACAAGCATATGCATAAACAAAATCATCTTTGCCACTGATAGGGAGACTTCAATCCTATTCAGTGCAGCTATCTGTTCAGTCAAGGCAGGGCCGACACTGGCAAAATGTCTCTATGCTCAGTTCAGGCTGATGCTGTGATCAAATCCGGATGATGATGATTTCCATTTTTGCCTTTGAGCTTTTTATAGTCTTGAACAAACAATAGGGTCAATAGGTTCAACTAATGACATATAGATCACAAGCTCATTATGAGTTGATGGAATATTTTAGAAAATTACAGATAAGTTGTAAACAAGTCTCATAATGTCTGGTCTTATGCCTTACTTTCCTTTTCTGAAGAACAGTTAGCCCACAAACTTGTGATATAGTTCCTCATTGAAATCCCCATATTTTGGTAAACATCTTTTAAGCTGATAAACAACGTACAGGTCAACAAAAGTTTAGTTATACCAGTAATCAGTGAGCAAGGCCTGCTCTTAAGCATATTGTTTTGTTACAATATTAGCAGCATATAGTATTGTAGCAGCATGTCAGATCAAGCAATAATCAAACATACACAGCGGTACTTGGCTCAGGCATAACAAAAAACAGGTAGACTGTATGGATCCGTCACAGACCACCCCTTGCATTAAGCAACGTAAGCTGTGTATCCCTTATGAGAGTTAAAACTGACATCAATTTGTATCTCCTCATTACTTTACAGTAAATGCAGCATGATATTAAGCAAATTAACACTGAAACTATCGTGGTCAATAGCAAGGGATGCAACAACAAAATTAAACCACACTTAAACTTTAGATGACCACATAAAATATCATACCAGTGTGAAACAGTTATATCCTGTATTTCATTTGCAATTTTTACAATGGTACCTTTATCTTTAATCATTTTAATCACTGTTTGATGTGCATCATTCAATGTTTTATTTAATAGTTGCAACGCTATTTGTCCTTCCTGCTTAATCTGTTTAAAGTCTGGGTGGACTAGAAATGGCCATCTAAAAGTGTGTAATTGTTCTATGCTAGCATTAAATGTGATGTCCATCCATCTAGTCAATCTAATAAGTTCTCCAGTACAAAAATCAGTAATTGCATGGATATTACTTTTACAGTGTACTCCACTATTTGTGATTATCCCATTACTCCAGGCTAATTTACAGGAGGATGTCACACAAACTGTGGTATCATTTATAGGTTCATAGGTTCATACTAAGCTATCTGCCTTAGGGCATTTATAAGCCTAGCCAGAGTTTGGCTTTCGCCACCCATTTTAAATGAATTTTGCTATGCCCTTTTTCGAGGATAGTATACTGTGCCTCTGTCTAACAGTGACACAGAAGTGATACCAAGGGTAAACCATCCATTCATCAAGATTCCTCTTGAAGAGAGTCAATGAGGGACTCTGCCTAACCTGGACTGGGATTTTATTCCACAGTGAAGGGAGCCTCTGGGTTATGAATCTGTCCCTCCAGCATGTCCTATTTATTTCAGTGCTGAGGTTCAAGTCTCTTGAGCATGTAGCTCGATGGGATTTGTGTTTTCTGAGGTGCAGCATGTCCATTAATTCCAGGTTGGACATGGCTTTATACATCAGGCACAGATCGCCTCTGAGCAGGCAGTAAGCCACTGAGTAGAGCTGGAGTTTCTTTAACCGGGCAGCATATGACATCTGTTTGAGCCCTTTGATCCTCTTGGTGAGGTACTTTTGGAGTCTTTCCAGTTGCTGCAGGTGTCTGGTAAGGTACATCCCAAAAGGGGCATTGTACTCAATTATGGGCCTGATGAGGGATGAGTAAAGAGGCATGATGACCTCCCCTGATCTAGATTTAGTTGGTAAATGTCCATACCATTTACTACATACCTGTGCCAAGTGCATTTTCCAGTTCTATTATGTAAGCATGGGTGAGGCTTTATTTTCGCCATCATGCATACCCACCCCTGGGGCCAGGTCTCACAACTTGCCAAATCAATGGGTACATCATTATAATCAATCAAAGTAGACTCAATTTGAGGTACCCACCAGTTATTTCCAAATTGCAAGGGCAATGAAACAAATGGACAGACCTGCTTTGTTCCTTTTTTAGTAGCAAGGTAGTCAAAAATCAGTATACAAGACTTATTTTCACATGTAACGTCTATTGGCTTCAACCAGTGATATAGTTGGAGTTCTCTTTGCCAATGGGTTGCCTTTTTAGTCCCCCAGGTTTGGGCAAATTGTAAATATTGCTGATTAGCAGCCAACTGAGATAGGATACAAAAGGTCTGATTTACTTTTGCAGTGAGGTTATTTAAAATCTGTTTTGTATATGTATTAGCGTGTTTAATCCACCTCCACATGACAGTTTGATTTAAAATACTGTCTTCAGTTCTTTGACCCAGTTTGGGATCATGATCTGCTAGTAGTTTAAAGGCCATATTTAGGTCAGTACCCAAACAACCCAATTTGCTATGTAGGGTATCTATATCTATATCTATACTGTTTAAGAATCCAGTCCCTGTTCTGACTGCACCTAGTGCAGTACCTAGAATACCTGTAACATCATGTTTATTCCTTTTATATTTGTAATGTTTATATTTGATATGCAAGGAATTAACTGGCCATAATTTCACAGTTTTACAGTGTGGATACCTGGTAGTAATATTAACTGCTGTCATGTTAATTATCATTTTAATACATTGTATAACTCTAGCACCACTTACAGTTTTACATCCGCTTGTATACCTCACCACATGTCCCAAACCAGCAAACACAGTTGAACTATTGTCCATGGCATATATCTCCAAACTTGGAGATAGGGTTTCCGCGGTGTCATTTTTCCTTTGAAATTCAGCTATGCAGGAGGAATCTAATGGAGATTTGGCCAGTGGAAATACCTGGTCATTTAGCCTCTGGTATAAACCTCCAAAAGGGTTGGAAGCACACTTTTTAGGATGTCTATCACAGTTTAGTCTACATACAGTTGTGATGTTCTCCATCTGAGTGATATTCCAAATTAGGGCAGGGTTAGTTGTCACCGCATATAGATCATCTCCTAATTTCTAGTAAAAGTCACAGTCTGCCATTAGATTTGCAACATCTTCCTCATCAAATAGAGGGATAGGATCAAGACAGTCATATGGCCCATCTAAGTGTTGTCGTTGGAAAAGGTTGGTGCTTTTCCAATCAATGGCAACAATCTATGGAGAGGAAAGTACAATGGTTGTTTAGCAGAATTAAGTAATACTAAAACAGTATCCCCAGGTCCATCACAAATCACAGTCCCATGTTCATTTGGCTGATTGGGTGTGGTTACTATAACTCTCATCCCCAGCTATTTGCTTGGTTTAGTATCACAGTCTTGTAACAAAATAACAGCATCTTGATGCATACAAATGTTTACCAAAGGATGTGCTTTTTGAATCATCTTTGTCTTGTTATCTAAATTGACAGCCTTTACTATCAGTTCCCGTTCTGGCTCCCATAATGTAAAAACCTCCCAATTTTCCCCTAATAGTCCTTTTTGCCCCCAATGCCAATTTTCTGGGAGGTAGAGTCTCCAGCCTGTCTCAAATAAAACTTTATTTTGTGCTGGCACTCTTTGTTCAGTCAATGCACATAGCCAGAACCGGGTTTGATCAGCATTTGTCAAAAGAGGGTATATGGCATTTGGGTTTAGCTTTTCTAATTTCAAAATACAACAGTTGGACCGAATGTCATTCATATGCATTTGCAAAGGGGTTCCTTGATGCTTTCGAGGCCTATTATTCAGCTGGCTCACAGCTAATTCTTGTACCTTTGACCAGCCTTGTAACGTTCCATCACTTGTATTTTTCCGGATTTGTTCTTTCAGAAGCCCATTATACCTTTCAATCAAACCAGCAGCTTGAGGATGATATGGGATATGCAGCACCCATCGAACTCCATTTTCTTTTGCCCATTCTTGAACTTTCGCTCCGGTAAAGTGACTGCCTTGGTCACTTTGGATTTCACTGGGAAACCCATATGTTACACACAATTTATTTAATCCTTTTAACACTGCTTGTTGGTTTGCCTTTTTACATGAGGACACCATTAGTAATCCTGAATAAGTGTCCACCATCATTAGGCAATATTGCTGATTTTGATCCAGTGGTAAAGGACCAATAAAGTCTATTTGCCAGATTTGCACTGAATGACTGCCTCGGTGAATGTGCCCACATGCTTCCACCTGCAGTTGCTTTCGTTTATTTTTTTGACAGATTTCACACTGCTTTATAACATCCGCAGTTATTTCCTTATTCAACTGCATACCATGCCTCCATGCCCATTCTATAGTTGCATCTCTTCCCAAGTGCCCACTCTGATCCTGGGCCCATCTTGCTATACTAGCACTTTTGATTTTCTCTTTAGAAGCACGTACCGCGGCCATCTTGTCTACCTGCAGGTTGTGCCTTCTTTCATTTGTCACAAGTGATGCATGAGCATCTGCATGTCCGACACTAATTTTGCATTGTTGAACTTTTTCCCAAATTCACTGTCAATCTTTCGAGCCTCCCCACAGAGGTCTGCCATGGATCTTTCAATTCTGTTGCTGCCAGGCAGGTAACCAGGTTATCAGTCCTTTAAAAACTGCCCAGCTGTTAGTATAGATGTATGCCTCATCTTCGGGTGATAAACTATCGATGACTAGGGCAACAGCTCGTAATTCTGCCTGATTATTTGAACCGGCAGTACCTTCATCAAACAACACGGTTTCTGTTCATGGGCAATAAGCCACCGCAGTCCAGATCCTGCCATTTGATCAAATTTTAGCAGAACCATCAGTAAACCATGTGTGTCTCTGTTTTTTTGCATCTAAATTATCAAATGGTGACGCTTCAGTGATTGGTGACTTTGGAAGCTTATGTCGCTGTTCTGTCGCATCAGTATCATCCAAAATTACCAGTCCAGCCAACTGTTGTAGTACTTGAGATACTCCAGGTACGATGTTGGCCCTTTCCTGCAAATACCATTTCCATTTTTGTATGGTCAAAGATTGTGATATTAGAGTTTTCATCAAATTATTATCTTGTAACCACCCCCGGATTGGGTAGTCTATTTTAACTGTCACTGTTTGTTTAGTTATTTCTTTCACATGAATCAATGCTGTGTACACTGCCAGCACATGTTGCTCAAGGGGGCTATATCTAACCTGTGCTCTAGTTAGGGATTTGGACCAAAATCCCAATGGTCTCTTTTTCCCAGTGTCATCTTTCTGCCACAGTCCCCAAGACATAACATTATTGCAACAGTTACTTTTAAGATAAAAGGTTGCTGTGGATCAATTGAGCCCAGCCCCACACTCTGCTGTAAGGCCTTTTTTGCTTTTTTGAAAGCTGTTTGCTGCTTGCGACCCCATTGAAAGTCACACTTTTTCTTCGTCACATAGTGAATGGGCCGCAAAATCAGCCCAAGGTGAGGTACAAATGCCCTCCAAAAGCCCATTGCTCCCAAGAAGGCCTGTGCCTGCTGCTTCATCTTTGGGACTGCAATTTTTTTAATACTATTTAGTGCCGCTGCAGGTATTTCCCTTTTTACTCCATTGCAAATCATACCAAGGAATTTTACTGATGTCCCTTGTTGTGTTTTATTTTCATTTATAGCCCACCCTCTGTTCTGAAGGTGCTGGATTACAGTTTTTAATGCGATATTTGCATCAGACTTCTCTCTGGTAATCATTATGTCATCAATGTAATGAAAAACAGTCACTTTGTCCAGCTGTAACTTGGCTAGATTTCTTTACTGACCACACCGGACTGTTGAATGGACTCACAGTTGGCTCAAGTATGCCAACCTGAAGTAAATCTTGGATTGTTTCAGTGATCTTGGCGTGCCCACCTGGGATATGATACTGTTTGATGTTTACTATTGTTTTAGGTGTGGGAATATAAAGTGGTTCCCACTTAGCATTGCCTTGGACTACAGCCTTGACCTTGTTGACTGAACAATGCTGCACTCCAAACATAAATGGCCCTACAGTGGTTCCAAAGTTCTACCCTTTAACACATCTATTCCTAAAATGTGTTCAGGTACTGGAGCTATTACTGCTTCAATGAAAATAGGAATACCATCCCCAAAAGCTATCTTAACCTTGGTTTTGGTACCTAGTGTTTTTGCCCCCCCGAACCATCGATCTCTACATATTGTCCACAAAATTTACGGGGGTTGCCTGCAAAAATGGTTATTCCCGATCCTGTGTCTACCAGAGCCATTACAATTTGTGGCCCTCCCCTCCAAAAAATGGTAAGAGGTACATAAGGGCGTCGGTCCCCAGGTGTAATTGTTCGTACCGCACCCCTAGCTACTGGGGACCCACCTACTAGTCAATTTGTCTGTGTTTTTTCAACCGGGGTTCTCCATTCCTTTTTTCCCCAATCTCTCTCATCACTGAATTCTCCCTTTTGCCACTGTGCTAACTCCTCGTCAGTAGGAATGTCAGGATATAATTGATTCCACCCTACCTTCCCTTCAGTGGTACTTCTGGTTGGACTTTTTGTAGGGGTTTGCTTTTTGCCTGCAGAGCTTGATCCTTTCTCCTTCTGTTTTTGTTTTCATTTTTTATATAATTCCTTGGTAGCTATCCCATCTATTTCTGCAACTTCTACCCCCCACCTTAATAGATCCAGAAACATTTGATTTGCTTTCTCGTGACTTTTTCACCAGCTTTATCTTTTGGTTTCTCTTCATTTGCCTTTCTAGCTCTTCTCTGTTTTATTTCTTCCACTAATTCTGCCATTTGATTTAGAGTGGCTATTACATCCCATATCTGCTGACCTACACAGCCTGCCAGGGCAGCAATCAGCTGCCCTTTCCACCACTGTGGTGCATTTTTAATCAATTTACTTCTCATATTGCTGGTTATTATTTGTGCATCTGGTCCTTTCAGAAGCACTAATGTCCCATTTCTTAATTCCAATGAATAAATGGTAGCCAACATAGCCATTTCTCATAACTGTTGTATTGCCTCTGCTATTGTTTTCCAAGGCTTATGTTCATCAGCTACTGCTGTAGCATCAGGCCAAGTAGCTCAAAAAGACGAGGCTAACCACACCACCAGTGTATTTACCTGGGGATCATCATGGTTTACATGGTTTACTATTTGCTTTAGACATGGGTGAAATACCAAGCATGCACATTGGTCCATCTCTTCGGCATTTAGAGGCACTGCTTCTCCCCCTGTGTCCCAAACCCTAAGAAACCACACTAAAACAGTTTCCCCTGGATTTTGCTTATAGATTTGGATTACATTTAATAATTCAGCTTGGGTATAACTCTGGACCTCAACCCATTGTTGTCGTGCCCCCCCCAGTCCACTGTCCCTTTTTCTCAATAACTAGACGTGCCTCCACTGATAGGGAATTTACTATTTCAAAATCACTATCACCCTCATCAGTTGAGGCGAGATCACCTTCCCACTTCTCGGGGTCAAACTCTGCCTTACACAGCAAAGCACGAACTTGGGGTCTTGAGGGCGTACAGCATAATTTTTTCCCATTTTGTTGTCTATGGTGTTGAATTATTCGAGTAGCTAAAGTCACTGAATTAGATTTCCAGTATTTAGCTTCCTCTCCTACTTTAACAAGTGCCATATCTGCCTTCTCCAAGGCATTTCTATCCAATCTGTGTGTATGCGTGTGTTCTTTACATTGCTGTTCTAACTCTAGGACTTTTTCTTTTAGATTTTCTACATCTCTATCTAATTCCTGAATTGCCTCAAAGAATAGCCGTCTGGCCGCTCCCACCCCTTCCTTCACATTTTTCCCCTTATCATCCAATTTTAGCTCCGATAAAGCCCTAGCTAGACTACTAGGGTCTGCCTTAGATATTTCTTGCAAAAGTTTTGGAGAAGGAGGGGGTGAAACTTGACTTAATACCTTAGCAAGAGGATCCCATTTCCCAAACAATGCTGGCATCATAGTACCAACACCCACCTTATTTGGGGTACCTGACACAACGTCCTTCTTGCCTATGTCTATATGTTTTAAAGGAAAAAACATTGGTTGTTGTTGTGACATTTTCTCTGCAAACCTCAGACCCTGCTCGCTGCGCCAAATATGAACTAGTCTGTTACTTTAAAGTCTGAGGTTAATACAGAATTAGAAATGACACAAGACACCAAGGCTCAAACTTAACAGTTTATTAAACAAAAACTTACTGAATAAACAGAAAAAATCTAATAAATCATGTACTTACAAGCATATGCATAAACAAAATCATCTTTGCCACTGATAGGGAGACTTTAATCATATTCAGTGCAGCTATCTGTTCAGGAAAGGCAGGGCTGACACTGGCAAAATGGCTCTATGCTCAGTTCAGGCTGATGCTGTGATCAAATCCAGATGATGATGATTTCCATTTTTGCCTTTGAGCTTTTTATAGTCTTGAACAAACAACAGAGTCAATAGATTCAACTAATGACATATAGATCACAAGCTCATTATGAGTTGATGGAATATTTTACAAAATTACAGATAAGTTGTAAACAAGTGTCATAAAGTCTGGTCTTATGCCTTACTTTCCTTTTCTGAAGAACAGTTAGCCCACAAACTTGTGATATAGTTCCTCATTGAAATCCCCATAGTTTGGTAAACATCTTTTAAGCTGATAAACAACTTACAGGTCAACAAAAGTTCAGTTATACCAGTAATCAGTGAGCAAGGCCTGCTCTTAAGCATATTGTATTGTTACAATATTAGCAGCATATAGTATTGTAGCAGCAATACTATATCTCTCTTTCAAAATGATGTTCTTTGGTCTGTCTGAAGAATCCTACAGACCATGCACCTTTAGCCTCATAAGTTCTTCCCCCCAAAGAAATACTCAAGCATCTGTTGTTACATATTAATTTGGAGGTTGAGGAGAAAGGAAGGAAATGTAATTTCTTGTATTTTTAGTCTCCACCCATGTTGTTCCATTTATACAAAGCTCACGATAGGTATCCAAAAAATCTGAAGGATGCAAGAGTTGTGCTCATGTGTTTTTTAGAGACCATATAATCTTTCTCATGTACCCCCTAAGAAAAGGAAGCATGAGAATTATAGATGCAGTGAACTTGAGAATTCTGAAAAACTCTCATGCTGAAGTCTGAGATTGAACTCAGAAGACAAGGAAGGTTTCCAGATAAAAATATACCTTCACCAGCATCAAAAACCTTTGCCATGGAGTGTTTATAAGACATTCTAGATGGATAATTTCATATGATGTGGTCAAGGAGGATTTTTGAATGTTTATCTGAAGAAGAGAAACCTATGTTAAGAACTCTTGACATCTGCAAAAAAACTCAGCAAAGATAAGTAAGATTTCCAAATAAGGAAAAAAAAACATTAGTTCCATTCAGTCTGCTATAAGCTATGACTTGAGTTAGACACACTGTAAACATGCCTGAAGCAGCAGATAACCCAAAGTGTAATCCAGAGAAGTGATTGTGTGATCCAAACCCATAAGTTCAGAAATGTTTTAAGTTCTATGTTACCACAAAACTTCAGTGGAGATAAGAAGTAATAGGCTGAAGGATCAATATATTTAATATCTGAACTTCCCCATATAGATATAGGAAGGAAATATTTGAAATTGTCTCCAAAAAAGGCAGTTTCTTTGGTACAAGAAGCATTCTGGAACAGAAGCCTTGGTCCCTTGAATAAATGGTACTGTTTTTTTTTTACTCCTAGGGTGAGCAAAACCAAAGAACTTCAGGAAATAATATTCTGTTTGGTTCAGAGGGTGGGACGGAACTCCCCTGAAAGGAGGTTTTTGTATCCAGTGACAACTGTATCTCTCCTGAGCCACCTTTAATCCCCATGAGTTTCTCACAATCTGTTGACAAAGGGGCATTAACAGAGCTAGTTGCTGGGACAGCTTTTTAAGAGACTGAGGCAAGAAGGGAGTGAAGCAGGATGGGAGGTGAGGAAAGAGACATGCTAGCACAACTGCCCTGAAGTTGTACATTGTCTCTTTACTGGAAGGGTTCATGTTTGCTTTTTCTCCCCACTTGCTATTTCCATTTGTTTCTTAACTCTGAAAAAGGATCCGGGAGATTTGTAAGGAGGTCATGAAAAATCTTAAGACATTCCCTAAACTAATTTCCTTCTTTCATCATATTGTTCATGTGCCTGCATAGCAGATGGACAAAATAAAACCTAATTTCTCTGAAGCTGAATTCAAAAAGTCAGACTTTATTTCAACCAAAAAGTTCCACAATCAATAGCAGAAGCAGAATTCCTTGATACAGTATCTGCACAATCATAAATATCTTTACTGTTTAGATTCTAGAGACATGTCAAACATGATAAGATTGAAATAGGCATGACCTTCACATATGGGACTGGTAGTTAAGAATTCTATATGCCTAAGTGGAAGAATGAAATAGTTCTAATATCAAATATGCCCCAAATCCTTACACTCTATATCCATAAGGGAAGGAACTAAGGAGAGCAAACAAGTGCTTGTTTGTTTAAGAAGGTTTATAAAGCCTGATTTTATAGGGACTGAAGATTGTGAATTAGGGTTGTTACAAGCAGCATAATATGCCTCTTCCAATGCAGGTACTAGATGAGGAAAAGAGGAACAATTATGCAAATCACCTTACAACATATAAAATCTCCCCAGATACAGAGAGGGTATCCATTAGTTCTTACAAAAACACCTCATTCATCCTGGCAACAATATGAGAAAATAAATTACCTACCAAGGAGATTTTGGAAACAAGTTTGCTCAGCAATATTTCAAGTGACCTGCTTAACAGGTAGAGAAGGCTGTGTGCCAGGATAGAATGTCTATAATTTCTTAGCTAAAGTTAGAAAATCATCTTTACTTATAAATATCATGTCTTTATTTGGGCAGTGTTTAACTTTTTTGTATCTTCTTAACAGGTATCTTCTGTGACCTACTAGGAGAGAGATCTGTGTCTCTTCAAGAGGCCTCTTGCCCTGGACACATCCACTACAATTCCCCAGAAAAAAATATATGTCTCAGTAAAGATAGTTCTTCCATGCCCACATCAGGCACTGGAACAACCAAAAAGGATGTTGCTGCCCCTCAATTTATGGTGGCTGAAAGGACTACACCAAAGGAAGCTGGAAGAGGTAAGTGTGTGATCTGAGCATTAACAAATGGCCACTGCAGGTTTACCTACCATCAACTGTGGCAGTGACTGAGCCCATGTAGTTGGCAAGGACTCTCAGTTAAGTTTTTTATTTTTTATTTTTTTTTTAGGAATTGTGGAGGTTGGACAAGCAGAAGCAGGGTAACTCTCCAAGCTGTGAGTGTGGATGAGTATGTCGAATCTGGTTATGATCACTGGAATGAGTCAGACAGAAGGTAAGTTGTCAAAGGTCTACACAATCAGCACGCACATATCCATAAAAATAAAGTCTCCAAAACACAGTAATGCACAAGCAATGCACTAAAATCCCATGAGAACCCTTTTGAAGTAGAATTACTCTGTAAGAAATACATGTCAGATAAGTTGTCATAGCATGAACACAAGGACTACAAGCCCTGTAAATGCACAAGTAGTACACTAAAATCCTGTCAGAACCTCTTGGAAATAAAATTAATCTCACAGAATAAATGGCAAGTAAGTTGTGACAGCATGAACAGAAGCACTACATGTCCTGTTGTTGTTCCTGCCAAAACAAAACATTACCCACACTTAAAATTTTATATATAAAAAAGTTTGCATTTCTAAATCCAATAAGCCAAAGTTTCTTAAAGGGACTATGACATATAATCAGATTAAAAGTAAAAACTTTTATATATATATATATATATATATATATATATATATATATACAGACAAATATTTTTAACACATTAAAAACAAATAGATATTTTCCTTGTAAACAGGTTCCGCCAAAGGGGACTTTTTACCAGAAAGGATCTGAAAGGTCAGGTGCTGCTTCTGTGAAACCTCTGAGGGCTGTCCCATCAGCAGTCAAACTGGAAGTATGGGAAATAGCCAGAATTTTTGTCAGCTGATCAGTTGTGTCTTGGGCAAGACACAACCCATACAGCCTGAAGACTATTGCAGCAGTGGGAATATGAACATCAGAATTTATCTGGTTTGGACCAGTTATGGTTTCTATGTGCATCATTAGTGAACTTTCTGTTTTTGCCACAGGTACCATCTAGTAAATGCTATGAACAGGACTTTCACTTTGTAAGAAAGTTTTTGTAATCAAATGTCAATAAAGTAAGAAAGAAAGTACAAAACTCCTTAAGCTGTTCTTCAGTTTCCTCTATCCTTTGATGAACAAATGCTTTTTACAGTTCTTGTCATGATGACTGAAGATGACCTGTAAAGGTCAGTGTTTAATGCAGCAGTTAAGTGAATACATTTATCACATGGTTTCTTCATTTACTGAATAATGAGTATACTGACTGACACATTTGCAAAACTATAAACGCATGCATCATGTAAGATCATATATCCAGTGTAGATTGAATGGTCGAAAGGTCAAAATGTCAAAGACATAAGATCAACAAAAACATTTTGAACACTAACACTATCGATCACCCATGGAATATCTGAAATCCTACAAAAATTGTAAAACAAAAGAAAACTACTTTCTTTTGTGACCTTTAAATCAAATCCCTAGCACAACATTCAGCCCTAATTTGTCTGAATAATGGAAGTGTTACAGATATTTTTAAGCTAAGCTATGGAGTTAGAGGCACATGCAGGGTACGATATTGCTAAGGTGGTGCAGAAGGGCACAGCTTTGCCCTCTCCACCCCTTAGTAATATGTGTTAACCCTAACCATAACCTTATAACTGCCCCAAAGCATATCCCTACATCACTCCTTAAAAAACGTTCTGTGACACTACCACTCCACAAACAGGCTAAGACATACAGACTCACATGCACTAACACAAAAACACAGCTCTATATCTATCCCCTTACCTAGCCCTTACTTTAACCCTAACCCACAAATACCCACACAAACACAAAATATATCCCCTTACCTGACCCTTACCTCCAAAAACTCACACAAACAATCCCTCACTCCTAATGCAAACCCACATACCTGTTTTGGCAAAACAAACATTCAACAAAATGGACATTCGGTAAAATGGACATTCACCTATTAGCACACATGAACCTACACTTCATTCCATTGAAAAAAATAACATTTGATAAAATGAACTATGCATACACACACACACATATAAATATATATATATATATATATATATATATATATATATATATATACACACACACACACACACACACACACACACACACACACACACACACACACACACGTTTAAAAGACATGAAGACAGCAAACAAACATAGCTGAGGTGGAGGGATAGCTTTTGCTGTCACAAAAAAGGATAAGACTTATTAACAGAATTTTGAGCAATTCTTTTGAAATGCAACATAATTGGAATTGGGGTGAGTAGGTTAACAGCATGTTTAAGGTGGTATCCCACATCTCCCAGATTGTATGCTTTCACAAACTAAAATACTATACTGACAACATAAATAGAAAGCAGCCCAAAATTCATATTAAATAGTATATAACGTAGAAAATGAGGTTTAAGATTATTTGAGAAGTGTCAGATGATCAAGGATGAGTATAATGCACACATAGCACCTCAGAGCTCTCCCTCCTGTCCAGGGATAGATCTAACTTACTCTTCCGAAAAGAGAATTTTTGCCACTTAACATGAAAGTGAACAATGTCGGGTGTATCCAGACTGCTATTAGGAGGATTTAGTACCTAAAAAGAGAAAACTTGCTAAGAAAAAGCAAAGTGCAATAAGTAATATGGAGCCTCATAATGAGCAACCATTATTCACTGACTGTGCACATATCATGGGTACATTGTTATGGCTAGGCTTGTATAGGCATTAGGGCCGATAGCCTAGTACCAACCTATGAACCTATGAATAGCAAAGGTATTCAACTAGGGGGTTGCTGTGGGGATTTTTTAATTTCAAAATATGTCTAAACTTCAAAAAATTAACACACAAGCATCTGACTGTATGGGAAGCTGTCTGGAATGAACAGTGACATTGCACTAATGATCCACATGAGTCACTTCAAAGATGGATAGGTACTTTTTACCCACTGACTAGTTGTTGTACAAGTCATGACTAATATGGCTAAAGCAAGGCAAATTGCTGCTGAAGATAGAGGTCAATGAAAGAACCTTTGTTTCTTCAACATGCAAGAGATTCTAGAAGGGGTTGATTGCCAGGACCTCCTTCCCTGAAAGATTGTGGAGTGGACTGATGGGCCTCAGAAGGAAGTAAAAACAGAGCAGCATATCATTTGTTTGCACTCTCAGTCAGTCAGTTCTAAGTACCTCAGAGCTGAGTGAGATTAAAGGCGTATGCTATAATTGAAGGGTACTAATATCCACGTGATTGTTGGGAAAATTAATCATGATTAATGATTTGTGAATTCTCTGTGGCAAAAGAATTGTTATCAGAAAATCATAAAAAGTGATTTGCATTTCAACCACAGGTGAACATTTGTAGGAAACACAAATAGAAACCTCCCTAGATATACCCAGGCCACTTAGAGATAGTTTTTCAGACAAGTCCAGTCAATTTCTCCACCCCAGAAGAGGCCAAAGTTAACATGAATCAGGTACTCATGGTTAAAGATTTATCACTGCATAGGCAATCTATTTTAGCTTTAGCTGAGGCACTTGTGGAAAAAAAGGAAGTTAGCAGGTGAGTGTAAGGTAAACATCATTATCTGATGTTCTACAGAAGGATTCATAAAAGACAGGGGGCTACATCTTTTGTCAGTCATGACTCTACCCACAGTAAGTGAGTATCACTGATTGTACTGTAATGGATAGTCTTTCCCATAAAGTGATGGCTACATAGCTCATATACTTTAATGGATACATATAAAGGCATTGGATACGATCAGTGAAAGAGGTCAATGCACTAAAAATTAGTATATACATTTAACTCTATTCCAAGGTGTCATGATTACAGGTATTGTATTAATATTACTCAAGAAAGAAAGACATGATTGTTCCAAACAGTTCTACATGAAAGAATATCCACAGGTAAACAATAAACAACATGGCATCTGACACTAAATAACAATAGGTTTCATTGTTGGAAGAAAAGTTCGTTATAAGGAGTTATCCAAACGAGACATTCAGGAAGAACATAAGCGAGGTTTTGGTTAGTAAGGGGTGTGTTATGGCCTCAGGGCTTACCACCATAACCACCTGCATCCAATTTCCCAGATATTACTCAGCCCCAGTATCCAGAGAGTAGAAAATAAGCATGATTTTACCATATACAGTGGATAGTCATGCAATAAAAGATGTAGTACAAAATAGGTGGCTTATAATGAAAGCGAGTTTTTATGTTTTAGATGTAGTTGGAGAGACTCCTAATTTTATTAACAAAAGGGGCAGTAATGTGAATGAAATTTTTGATAAAGGCATCAGAGAATAATATAACGGGACATATGGTGCTTACAAATGCTCTGACTATGACATATGCAAGTATGTCTCCAGGAACACATACAGGTCTTATAAATTGCTATGTTTTTTCACCTGTACTTTAGAATATGTGGTTTATGTGGTTTATGTGGCACAGTGTTTAACTTGCAAGAGATTTTACATATGCAAACTGAAAGAAAGTTAAGAAACAGAATGCCTGAACTCAGTTACACCAACAAAAAGAGCTTTGTTAATGCATTATACAGGCATAACATAATTTTAAAACATTTATTTTTTATGTATTAGATCAAGTTGCAGAGCTGAAAGCTGTGGAGGCAGAGAAGGAGAATTAGAATAACAGAGAGTATAAACAGTAGGTCATTTGAAATGCCTGTACATTTTCAGGTCATAATTGCAGTGTGGATTTTAAACATTATTCAATGAAAAGGAAACTAAAACATAGTGACTGCTTTTAGCGTAACTATCTCTTTAAGCAGCATTTGTCTTTTGAATGTAGTAATGTGAGTTTAGTCTGTGTTCATATAATGTTTGAATATATACAATGTGGAGTGTGTGTTTGAAAATTATTCTGATGAAGTCTCAGTGATTATTTTGTAAAAAGACAAAATACTGATTGCAATTTGTGAGTATTTTCAGTTATCTTGTATCCTTATATTTTCTATCTTCTTGGAAAGCATTGCTGTGTATTATTCTAATATTGTCTGAAGTAAACTCAGTGATTGAGACAGATGAAGGAGTGGCATCAGGTATCATAGTGACATGCTGATTATTGATGGACTAATTATTCTGCTAAGTTATTCAGTAACAGATACAGATACTTTTTTGGATGTCATAATGTCAAGGAGTCCAGATTATGTTTGCTAGTCATTGTTGCTCAGAATATTATGTGATTCAAATATTTTCCAGATAGCAAGCCATAGTCCAGTAATAAGTAATCTCAACTGAACTTGTGTTCCCCTAAAAAAAAAAAAAAAAAAGAGAAAGGAAAAGGGTGACCAACTAAGGCCTGACTCTTCCAAAATGGGGACAGAATATCTGAACAATGAATGTAAAAGTGAAGAATGTTATAGGTTCATAGGTAAGTACTAGATGAACTGTCCTTATGAGCCATTTTAAGCATAGCCAATTTCTCCAAAGCTAAGAACCAAATTCTGTACCTTGTGTTTGTGAGAAAAACACCTTAACCATTATGCCATTATTCGCACATATAAAATATTCATAAGTAAGTACTAGGCTAGCTGCCCTTGTAGGCCATTTAAGTCTAGCCACTTTCAAAATGAGGATCAAACCATGTAACTTGTGTTTGCGAAGTAAATACCTTAAGCATAAAATTATCAACCCACAGCACTGGGGGAGGAGAAGTTAGGATTTGATTAATTCATGTGTGTATTTTAACCAACAGACCTGGGATGTTTTTTTCCCCTTATTGTTTATAAGTCACACGTCCACAGCATAAAAATCAGTCAAAGTAGAAACATATTGCCTCTTCTATAGAAGGCTGCTAGATTTGGATATAATTATGAAATGTTTTAAATTTGTAAAGTTTTTGCTCTGTTTATTTAGTGCAGTAATATTGGCTAGTAGTTGCAGTATGCTACAGTATGTAAATAACATGCATTTAAAGAATAACTACACTTTGTCCATTACATTGCAAATACATATTTGGTCAAGTAATAAAGTTAAACACTGACGAAAAAGTGGGGATCATCTGGACACAGTAAGGAGTTTATACAGAGCAGACTCCCACTGTACAATATATAAAAATTAATTTGCAAGGTAAATGGCTGATATGCTTAATTAAGTGTAAGAAAGTGTTTGTATATCTGCAAAAAAATGGCACCTGGATCTGATACTCTTGCAGGAAATGCATTTACTTGTGCATTTATCTGTAAAACAATTGGATTTAGGTTGATCTGCTTTTCTTCATATCCTACTTATTTTGCAGTCATTTAGCTAAATTTTCATCTTCATGTAAAGAAGCCATAGTGATAGTTAATTCCTGACCAGGCAAAACCCCTATTTTTTAGAATCTTCTTGTTGCATCTTCATTCTCAGTCATGATTATAAGATATTTCCCTCAATATTAACAAGAAGATTACATAATTTCCTTCCCACTTTAGTCCACATTAATCAAACAAGATTAGTAAAAATCAAAGCTGCAGCTGATACTCATACAAAGACATTAAGAGTTATAGAGGCAACAGAGAAGCAGGAATACCTGTTAACACTACTCAGCTTTAAAGTGGAAAAAGCCTTTGACAAAATCAATTGGAATTTTTGTATCCAGATTGTTTCATCAGTTATGCTTTCCAAAGAAATTCATTCAGACTTTTAAGTACTTTATATTAAGGATCCCTAACTAAGATTAAGATAGGGCCTGACTCTCTCATTCTTTTTATATTATGAGAGGTACCCCTCCTAATGTTGTACTGATCTTTACATTAAATATGGAACCTCTTGTAAAATCCCTAAGAAGCACATTGTTTCAGGGATTTGAGAATAATTATTATAAGCTGCCCTGTCATGGAGATGATTTATTAATTTATTCTTTTTTTTTTTTTTTTGCTCACTTTGCCCTCACTGCCTTTCAGTCATCAGGCTCCCCTTGGCCAGTTTCCCCATTTGTTTCCATCACCATGGTGAGAGTCAGCTGAGAGGGTCCATCTTTCAGGCAGCCATCCACGGTAATTATCAATTTTTTTCTGTTTTTGATCCTAACCTCCCTGCATGGATTTGGCACAGGATGGGGTAGGAATGCGCAATGGGCCATCTATGAACAATGTCCACTTACTTCCTCGAAAGGTGTTTCCTTTCATGCAGACATCTCCACATCCCCAAAGCACTAAAATTGTTTTCTCAGGTCTCTACAAGGGAAATCACATTTCCTAATGTGCTTCTGAGTATCCACATCTTCTTTATGCTCCTGTAGAGGTGAGCAGGACACATCCCATCACTCTTCTCCCTCTCTGTCTAGGTCCTCCAATGCTGAGTCTGTTAATGACATTCCAGAAACCTGGGAATCAGTCAGGGCTCCATCCCGCTGTGTCACAGTCATGCAGATGATTTATTAATTTATTCTACAAACCTTGAAGCAGAAATTGGCACCATACATCAAGTGTTAGTAGAATAAAGAAATGTCACTGACTATTAGTTACATTTAGAAAAGAAGAAATGCACTGACTATTAATTACTCCTTCTCAAATTACTTTTTTGACATTTGTTTGTATGGGCAAACTTTGAGAATTTATTTATCTTGGGCATTAGGATCAGACATAACAGAAACTATTACTCTGGTACCTGATATTGAACTTAATAAATCAAAAGAATTATTCTGATGCTGGAAAACAATTACCATGGACATGCGTCAGAAAATGCAAGGGATACAATGGCTTGTATATCCACAAACTAGTTTATGCAGCAGATGGAATAACACTTATGCCTCCAACTGACTTTCTGCTTAAATTCAGGAAACTATTGAAGGCTTTCATCTGGAATAACAAAAATCTTGAACTGCATGGGTCCTACTGACTCTGTCTCTAGAAGTTGGGGTTAGAGGTACCACATGTTGACTTTTTTATAAGAATGACCCTACTGAGTCATTTTTATAAAATCAATAATGAAAACAAAACAAAATGATAACTCAGCCTGAAAGATGATATGTCTTCAGTATTTAAGAGGGAGGATAAGAGGATTATAGGAAAAAATGTTCATGCAGAATGGTAAGCCATAGGTCTTAGCCCTGCATTTGTGGTATCTTTGTTAAAAGTGTTGGGGAATATGATAGATTTAATGGGGTCTATGTTCAGTCAATGAAAGGAAAAAGCATTGAACGTCATGTTTCATTGAACATGCTGTTCATCGAGCTGTTTGAGTAAGATTGCATTATGGTAGGCATCAGGAAATTTGCCCTTTCTCCACTGTAGTGCAGTCTCAGAGTTGGTATATATAATTAGTAGGGATGTGTGTTGGGTGCAGCAACCCACATGAGGAATTTCACTGAAAGTCATTTTTGATGTAATGTCGTTTGGTGATGTTTCCATTTGATGACTGAACATAGACCCATTTAATGGATACAGGGAGCTGAGAATCTGAATTGGACCCTATTATTTACTTGGTCAAGTTGACGTCTCAGTGACAGTGCTTGAGAAATGTATTAAGCAAACTCAGCACATGCTTCTGGGAGGATCTGTTTCAGAATGCTAACTTTTGTATAGACCATCTATTCTGCATGAGGCATGGTCATTCTAGAAAAAGGGTCCTTCTAGTACAGTGATCTTGAGAAAAATGTCTAAGGCCTAATGTTAAGTCAGATAAAGAATGCTGGTCAAATGGTAAACAGACATTAGAGGTGATTATCCAAAAAAGATGCTTGTAAGCAGACCTTATACCATTCTTTCACTAAATCAAGTTTTACAAATAATTATAGAATCAGCTGGGAAAATCATTTGGAATATTAGATGTTGACAGAACATTGATCTAAGTTATTTAAATTTCTTAGAAATACTAAGATGTCTCAACAGAATAGAGCTTTTTGGTTGGTAAACTTAAGTTCTTTTATACTAATCTAGATTAATGCATATGTACCTGGGGATTGATAGTAACTGCTGGGGAGGCAAGGATTGCATTTTAGACAATTGATTGCAAATCTTCTGGGGATGTGCTAAGCTAGGTCAATTTAAGACATATGTTCAGGATCTAATTGCATGGATTTTGGCTGTTCCTGTCTATTGAGCCCTGGCATTTTTTTATTTTGTTTAAATAACATAACTCCCTGTATCTGAACCATGACCCATTGTTCCACTTGGTAATGCTAACTGATAAAAAGGCCACAACAAAAAGTAGAAGACAACTGATCATTCAGTGATCAGAACAATGGTTGAACTGAGTAGTAACCTGTTAAACACATTACTCTTCCATGTATTTAGTAGCTTATATGTGCATGTGTATGTGTGTGTGCATGTGTGTGTGTGTGTGTGTGTGTGTGCATGTGTGTGTGCATTTGTATGTGTGTGTGTGTGTGTGTGTGTGTGTGTGTGTGTGTGTGTGTGTGTGTGTGTGTGTGTGTGTGTGTGTGTGTGTGTGTGTGCGCGTGTGTGTGTGTACGTGTGTGTGTCAGTGGTGGCTCGTGCCATCAGACTGCAGGACTACAGCCCACCCAGTTGAAAAGAAAACAATTTAATTAAAAATATATTTTTAAAATAAATGCTAGTATTTTATTTAAATACTAGCGCTGGCAGCTGAGTTTCCAAGTGAGTCCAACTGACTCGCACAGACCTGAAACTCGGACTGCGCATGCTCGGCGAGTTCCAATGTTTTTTTTTTTCTGTCTCTCTAAATGTAAATCTAGACTGTTGTGAAAACAGTCCAGATTAAGGAAAGAAGGAATCAATGCAATGCCCAGAAAGCTATGCAGTAACTGCACAGTAAAATAGAACGGGGTCAGACTGCTATGTCCACATAACATTTACAGCTGTTTGGCTACTGATTGGTTCTCACTCTCTACCCAAAAAAGAGAGCAAGAAACAATGAGTACTACTAGCGCAGTGCTTTGGATGATTACAGACACAGTGCACTTTCTACGTGCAACAAGTGCAACTGTACAGCTTTTTATTTGGGCTTGCCCTACTGCTTCGTTTCGCGAAGGAATGTCTGAATTTGCAGCTAGGAGACGGACAGTGACTCATTTAAACTTTGAGGTCGGGAAACAAAATGAAAAAAAAAAATGTACAGTCGCTCGTTTTATTGATTCACTAAATGAAATCTGGTGGTATGTCAGTCTATTGCTTGCCTAAGAACTAAGCAGTATTAGTTTATTTATGTGTGTATTTGTGGTGGTTTAATTTAAAGGTTTTCTTAGTTAGTTGAAGTTGAAGTCAGACAGTTGCTAAGCTTGCTTTGAAATCCACCAATGCGGGCCTCTTAACAGCCAGATCATTTTTCCCAGTGGAGTCTGTCACTGTCTAAAGTTTAGTTTTTGTCAGACTTTGCATGGTGGCTTTTTTGTACCCTCATGTCTATATTCAATATACTGATTTTAGCTTCAAGTCAAACTTTTCTTCCTTTCTGGACACTTTGTCTGTAGTTATTCTTATATACAATATTGTTTCTTATAGCTGTACTCATATATTGTGCCTTGAATTATACTGTTTTACTTAGTGATGATGCTTTATCTGTTTCTTGTCATAGTTGATTTATGCTATACTTGTTAATTTAACTGATTTTTTTCCATTTGAAATGTATATTGCAGTTTCTGTGGGGAGATTTTCTCCGGTGTAAATCAACATTGCCCAGTAGGGATAAGAGCAAAATAATTGGATTGGATTGACCAGAACAAGGAATACACATTCTGCAACTTTATATTGTAATGGGCAGCTTTTGTAAATGCATCTTATAAGTAGGCATCTTGTGTGGTGTCCTTATATGGCAAGCCATGTCCATGAAACTAAATGGGAAGACAATGGGTGCCCGCAGGCAGGTGCAAGGGAGAGCACTTGCACCTCCCTGGAATGGGCTGACCAGTAGATTAATTTTCTTTTAATTACAAAAAAAGTTTTTTGCATTCTTCTTTAAAAACGGCAGAACTGTCTGCAAGCAGTCTTTTGCACTGGATCTCATTGCAGCAGATTTAGGGAATTTGCCCTTAGCCACCCTGCTGTTGAGCGATCTCCGAGTTATTATATTTAATTAGCAAGACGAGTGGGGGAGGGACAAAAATGGCAGTTCTGCTGGTCTGGTCACATCACATCTGTGTGTGCAGGCGTCCTGTTCTTCCTGTCCACCGACCCGTGCTAATTTGAAATTGCGTCTTCCTGTCCCCCACGTCATGGAGAATTTACATGGATGGTGCTGCACGGACGTTATGAAGTAAGGGAATTTATACAAAGCACAGATCACAAACGTGAAGTAAGTGTGTGTAAGGGAATTGGGAACTTAGTATGCTTAGCTGCACAAAAGTAGGTGTAGATGTCTGTGTGTGTAATGGAAGTGGGAATTTTTGTGGCAGCCATTCTCTTCCTGCATCCTGTCAGTACTGTTGCTAGGTGCGGTGTTGAGATGGGACAGTCGCTGCACACTTGAGGTTATTTTGGTAGTGGCTGAGGTGATTCATGTATGGAGACTGTTTTCCTGCAGAGCTCAGGGGGTCTTTGCTAGTTTTCTTGCAGCAGAATAACAGTGCAGAGCTGTTCCACTTTTGCTGGGTTTGAGTTTAGTATTACATGTCAGAGTGGGGGTGGCTGCAGGCATACAGTATGCTAGCGACGCTGCTGCTGTTGCTGATCTGCTGTGTAATGCTAGGTCTTGCTTTTTGCTTTGTCTACAACAGCTAGACAGTTAGACTATGCATATGTATCACTTGAGATCCAATGAGAAAATGCTGGTTGTCATGTTGCACTTCCGTATTGACAGCTTGGTAAAGGAGGTTCGAGTTAGACAACTGTCTGTTGTGACTGTGACTTTAGGAGGTTGATATCCAGCAGCAGGCCAGTAGGGGAAGATAAGGAAAGTTATATATTTTAACTAAGGTGATGAGATGATCTGCACAAACCTTGACATTCCACTTTTAATAATTGAAAAAACAATTTAATAATGGAAGATACAGCATCTGTGGGCCTTACAGAAGGTTGTACCACAGAACATGTGTATGTTGTGTGTGAAAAACAGTTGTAAACAGAAGCAGTAACGGTAGCTTCCTGTAAACAACTTTAAAATAACTAGTCTGTGAAACTATTTTATTCTGTTATGAAGGTGCTTCTGCTTGTAGTCATGGCCCTAACAAATTATACTGTTGAATGCAGAATAAGTTGAAGGCATGCTTTTGTATTTGTAAGGTAGCAGTGTATGTGGTGGTAACAGAATATCAATGCTTATAGAAGCAGGAAGATGTTTTTTGCTGTAAAATAGGGTGG
Source organism: Protopterus annectens (assembly GCF_019279795.1). NCBI lineage: Eukaryota > Metazoa > Chordata > Ceratodontiformes > Protopteridae > Protopterus > Protopterus annectens. The sequence continues at coordinate 128,702,111 of NC_056731.1, read as the reverse complement.
TTATAGATGTGATATTCAATAAGTAGATTTTTCATAGCAGCTAGGTGTAACAGGAAGTATATGTTCACCTCAGTGTGTAGAAAGGAGTGCTCATTTTTAAATTTGATGTGCAGGTAGGAGTATAAGGTTGTGAGTAGAGGACGGAAGTTGTTGGTTTGCACCTGCTATAATCCCAAGTCACAATATCTCTGATTAGGTGATGTATATTATTATTTTATGATGCGCCCTGCCGGTGTCATGGCCAATAACCTAAAGCGAAGCTTGTTTATAATGTGTGTGTTACTGTGCTTGTAGAAGTTACCCAAAATACATTAGTTTGTAAAGTGGCAGTTGTAAATGAAGAAACTTTTTTTGTGTTCTGGATTAGATGGCTAACTTGATAGCCTGCAGCAAATATTTATGTTTAAAATGTTTTTAAATTAGGATTGAGTAGTGGACCTAATGCTGGAGGGTGACAGAGCAGGATGGAACTAGCAGAGGTTTGCTCAATCATGATTTGTCAGTCAGGAGATTATGTTGGGGCATTATTTGTGGATGTCAGCACTGGGTCATGCATGTGAAAGCATGTGCACTAACATTGCTGCAGAAGAAGCACTCTCATCCTTTGTAGTGTAGCTGTGCTTTGGGACCAGACACCACCACTCACCTCCCACCCCCAGGAGATATCAGATGTCTGCAGTAAGCCAAAGACAAAAAGTTCAAAAACTGATGAGTTTGAACATTAGTTTTATAGCATTTTCTACAGCCAAGTATATTACAGTGAGAAATTAAAATTATGAGATTCTGTGATGTGTGAGAGCTCTGAATATCCTGAATGGTGTTATGTGGTGCGACCTACTAGCAGAAAATCATGCTGTTAATGTACACCTACTTACTAGTTGATCAACATTTTGGGCTGAGATGGATAATTATAAACTTGCAGTCTTTGATAATTTATGGAGTTTCAAAGACATACTAGTGAAATACCAAAAGAACACAAACTGAAACCAAGAAAAAACGTCCAATGGTGCTAAAAAACTTGCACTAAATACATGGCTGATGCTCAGAAACTTGTTTTAAAAGTTGAGCGCTTTTGTTCCATACATTCAAAGGAACTTCATCAGAACTCAGAAAAGTTTGAGTGTCAGCAGTATATATATATATAGGGCAGGCTTCACGAAGGCTTGCACGGAGTCTAAGAGTAGTGTAAGACTCCATGCAGCCTTCGCGATCCAGGAACAGCCCTAAAGTCCGTGTAAGAGACCAGCTAAAACGTCTCTTACATGGAGTGGGCGTGGATATGCTAATCACCTCACTTGCAGCCGAAAGGCATGCAAATGAGGTAGATTAGCGATCCAGGAAGCCCAAAGCAGCCCGTGTAAGAGCTGTTTTAGCTGCAGAAATGTACTCAGTTGACAACTGAGTACGTTTCTGCAAAAATCACAGTGGAGCCATGTCAGCTCCAAATAAAGGGTGCATATGTGTCAGGCAGCATGCCAATGACCAAATATGTGGCCATTGGCAAGATACCCCGATGCAAATATGAAAAATAAATATTTTTTTTTTTTCGGCGATCGCCGATGTTTAAACGGAGCTCAGCCCCGCGCAAACGGGTTGCGCTGTATAAAACATAAAAAGGAAGGTTATAAACCCACAAATGTGGGTTTTATGCAATACATGGATGTACAATGCAGGGACCAGCAGACCAAAAACAACATGGCCACCGTTTAGTGGTTGCTAAGGGGGGAAGCTGAGTCTAAGACATGTAACTAAGCATTAGTAGGCAATCTGATGTAAATGAGTGTTAGGATACTGAATTCCACTGTCACATAGCAAATGAGCACATTCTGTGTAGTGTAAGAGATACATAAGGGGGAGGAATAGAGTAGGAGATAGGTGACATCACAGGGGGGAATGGTAGAAAGAAATGCAGTTCATTGGAGGTCAGTGTTACATGACAGATGTCAGACACATATCATGGAAAGAAGAGTGCCACAACATAAGCATGGGAAAGTCAAGAAATGGAAGGTGTACACTGTTGTCTACACTAAAGTTTCTTGCTGGGCGTGCATGCGCACGTGTGCACGCCATGAAGCGCGAGTAGGGCAGTGTGTGCGCGTGTAAGGCAGACTGAGCATGTGGAAGCCTGTTGGCAGACTTGTAAGACTGTTTGCGCTAGTGTGCGCGCGTTTTAACCTGAATAAGCAGATTCTGAACCGTGTAAGCCTGTGTGCATGCGTGTAAGCCACTGTGAGCGTGTTTCTGCTGGTATGCGTGTTGCTCCCCCCTGAGGAAACAGAAAGGAAAAAGGAAGCAACAGAATTAGTAGGAAGCTAGCAGGGAATACTGCTGGAGCTAGCAGGTGAAAACAATTAGAAGCAGGCAATTACACAGGCAGAAAAGTAGCTCAGCCAAGCACTTAAAACCCTGCAAACAGCAGTGCAGGATGTTTCTCTCAAGAGACACTGCAAGACAGGAGTAAGCTATTAGAAGTGAAAACTGAAAAAGTTGAACTCAGAGCAGAAATGCTAGGGGCTGCCATAGCTGTCATAAGGAGACATAGGCGATTTGCTGAGGGTGTTGACAATGCAGATGGTGCCAGACAACCCACAGTGAGGAGACGGAGAAGAGTGTACAGGCCCAGGGTCACCTACCACGGGTTACATGAGCTGGAGATAGTAGAGCGCTATAGAGTGGACAGAGACCTCCTGCAGCAAATTGTCGAGCTGTGCAGGCCACGCCTCACACACAGAACCAACAGAGGGGAACCCATCTCAGTGGAAACCAAGGTATGTGTTGGCCTAAGAATACTAGCAACAGGTACCTTCCAGAGACCAACTGGTGATATGATGGGGATATCACAGGCATCAGCCTCCAGGGTACTGCACCAGTTCCTGGATGCCATGTCAGCACATGTCGGTGATCATGTATATTTCCCCAATGTCCATGAGGTATTGGCCAGCAATATGCGTCTCTTCCAGCAAATAGCGGAATACCCTGAGGTAGTGGGTGCAATAGACTGCACGCACATATGCATCAAATCACCAGCCGGTGAGCAGGGTAGGGCCTACATTAACCGCAAGGGCTTCCCCTCCATCAACTGCCAGGTCATGTGTGATGCCTAGGGCATAATAATGAATGTGTGTGCTGGCTGCCCTGGGAGCTACCATGATTCCCATATCTGGCATTTGACGCAGCTGTACCAGACATTTGCCAATGGGGACATCCCACATGGACACCTAGTGGGGGATGCAGGTTATGCACTGGAGCCATGGCTGATGACACCCATCAGAAACGCACACACACCTGAACAGGAAAGCCATAATGAGGCACACGCACAAACCCGTAATATAATGGAGCGTGTGTTTGGGCTGCTCAAGTTACGGTTCCGGTGTCTGGACACATCTGGTGGAGCCTTGCAGTACTCACCAACTACATGTACCCAAATTGTCATGGTATGTGCTATGCTATATAATATGATCTTGCGAAAACAGCTGCAGCAGGACCAGTATAGGGCCGGGCCAAACAGCCCCCCACCATTGCCAAGGCCATCACAGGCAGAGCGTGACTCGGAGGAGGAACAACCTGAGCCTGCCCCAGTAGGCAGAAGGAGGCATGCCCAGTATGCCCTGGCCTTGGCAAAGAGGCAATGCATAGCACATACACTGGCTCAGTAGGAACCCTGGGAATGACACCCCTCTCTGACTCACTCATATAATAACAGGGATGCCTAAAATGACATAACCTGCTCTCAAACATGTACAGGGAGTGTAGTATGTGCATCCAACAGAGGCAGCCCTGCAGCACCATCTGAGGCATGAATGCCATGTGTTAAGCAATGTAACACCATGTAGTATATGCACACTTGAGGACCCTGACTAACATCCTACCCTCACCAAGCATGATGCCACAATATGACGATGAGATGATCAATTGCAATAATTGGCTGAAGTATTGCAGTTAGTCAAAGGGGATCCAATGTGTGCCAGCCTGGGATGACATGCTGAGCATGACATGATGCTCCACCTGCTAGGGCTGGCGTGCACCTATCAGTGCAGGCTGTATGGATACTGGCAAAGGCTGTTGTTACCCACAGCGTGCCCTGAATAGGTAAGGCTCAAAACACAAACCCACCTCCATAGGTATCACAAGGGATAAGAACCTAGATGTAATGCTACCCAATGCCAGAAGTCTGAACAGCAAGATGCATGCAGTCTAAACTCACCCAGTATGGAGAATGTTGATATCTGTGCTGTAACAGAAAACTGGGTCAAGGCTCAACAGCACCCTAACACTACCAGGTTACACCTCATACTGTGCTGTACAGCCTCAAAACATGGAACAAGCTACAAAAGGAGGGTGACTACCAATAATTGTCAAGGATAACCACACCCCCATGTTGGTACCACAACAAGAAGCAACATGGACTAGCCATGGTCAAGTAACAGTGGCTAAAACTGCCTCCCAGTTTATAGCCTGCTACAGACTACCATCCCAACACCAGGAACTGCACCTGGCCTATGTTGGAATACATGAATATATCAAGTCCTCCAAACCACATTATATTGGGTGACTGAAAATACCCAGACATAGACTGGGAGCATTATACTAGCTCCAACACTGTAGGACAAAAGTTCCTAGAATCCATAAACCAAAATGCCCAGGAACAACGTACCACTCCCACAAGAGGGGTAAGCATACTGGATGTGATAATCAGCAACATGGGTACTGGATGGCAAGATGAGAAGTGTATCCCTCACTGGTAAGACCAGACCATAGAGTAATCACACTGGATATACACATCCTGACCACAGTCCCTGGCCAGAAAACCACAGTGAAAAACATGTGTAAAGCAAAAGTTGCACTCCTGCAAACTGATGTGGAATCCATTAAAGGCCCTGTGCAGGTGCAAAATATGGGCCACACCTCAGAACCTGTTATACAGGCATTCCATGAACACTGCCAGGAATGCTTGGATTATGCAATCCTAAATTAAAACAAGACACAATGCCATACACGCAGGCATCTGGCATGGTGGACTCCAGCCATTACCAAACCATGCAAGAGAATGAGGAAGCTACTACATGATAGAGCAAACATAAAAAGGGAAGTAATCACTGATCAGTAGTATGGCAATAAAGTATGTCCACACATACAATCCACTAAGGCCAGCTACAACAACTTGAATCTGTGAATCTTTAGGCAATGTTACACCTGCCCCAAGTACACAGACAACCCTCAACTCCCCCCAAGAAATACAAATATATGTGAGAGATGCAACCAACTATCCAAACCGGAGGCTGAGCTCCCTCAACTCAGTACTGTCAAAACTAGTCAGGAGGAGAAGGTAACCACACACACCACAAACCCAGTCCCACATAGACCTATCACAACTGCAAACCAAAGACATAAACACAGAATAACATTCCCGGAGGCCCTAATTACAAACACACCACACCAACAGCGGCCTCCAAAGCAGACACCCAAGCAACCACAACCTCCAAACATAGCACATGCAACACATAGTACACAAAGCTGGTGTGCCAAACAGTCACAGGCCAGAAGGAGAAACAACATGCCTGATACAGTTGTAATAGGTGACTCCATAGTGAGACACGCTGCTGTCCCGCTCACCAGACTGAACAAGGGAAAGGGTACAGTAAGCTGCCTGTAGGCTGCTACAATACGCCACATAACACAAGTACGCAGGTCACCCCAAAGCAAGAGGAAATATGATGCAGTCATAGTCCATGCTGGTGTGAATGACCTGAGATGTACCTCCCCGGACTACATGAAAAGAGACATAGATGAGCTCTCCGATTATGTAGTCCAGGCCGGTATGACACTGACCATTTGCAGCATCCTACCCTCACCAAGAATGATGCCACAGTACAAACACAGAATGATCAGCTTTAACAAGTGGCACAATTACTGGTGTCATTCCAAGGGGATCCAATGTCTGACTGCTTGGGATGTCATGCTTGACAAGCCACGCTGCTGTTCCAGGGACGGCTTGCACCTGTTACCCCTGGGCATCTGGATATTGGATAAGGCTTTTGCCACCTCCATAGAGCCTTCTGTAGGCAAGGCTGAAAAGACTAACCCACCATCCTAGAAAACATAAGTGGAAAGAAACATAAGGGTAATGCTGACCAATGCCAGACGTGTAAACCTCAATATGCATGCTCCCGAGGCCCTCCCCAGTATGGAGAACATCGATGTCTGTGCATTGACAGAAACCTGCTGCAAGCCTCCTGACAGCACACCAGCACTACCAGGTTATACCACATATCATGCGTTATGGCCCCAAAACCTGGACCAAAACATAAAAGGAGGGGGAGTATCCATATTCAGCACAGACACCCATACGTCCAGGTAACTGACAATGCACAAAGCATCGGAGTCCACCCATGTGAAACTAACCATAGGCAAGACTGCTGTACAGTCTGTAGCATGCTACAGACCACACTCTCACACACAGGAACCCCAACCAGCCATCCTGAAGACACTGGACATTATGAACGTCCCACCAAATACCAAACAAGGTACTCACAAATTACCACATAGGTGGTAAACCATTATGTATGGAAGGAGTAATCAGGGACCTAGGGACCCAAGTAGACAGTAATCTGTTATGTGACACTCACATTGTCAATGTGGCTAGGAAGACTGTCTACATTTGACACTGTATCATGAAAGGATTCACATCTACGTCAACAGAGGTCATTGTGCCCCTATACTGTTCTCTTATCACACCCATAATCTAGTACAATGCCTCATTTGGGATGTACCTTACCTGACACCTGCAGCAGTTAGAAAGACCTCAAAGGTACCTCACCAAGAGGATAAAGGGTCTCAAATATATGTCATATGCTGCCTGGCTGTAGACACCCCAGCTGAATGCAGTCACATACTACCTACACAGAGGCGTTGTATGTCTGTTGTACAAGGCCATGTCCAACACAGGAGTAATGGACATGCTCCACCCCAGAAAACTCAAAGTCATCGGAGCTGTGAGAGTGAGAGATGTCAACCTCAACACATAATGAAATAGGATGTGCTGGAGGGACAGATACATAACCCAGAGGCTCCCCACATCCTGGAACAGAATCCCACTCCATGTTAGGCAGAGCCCCTCACTGACACTCTTCAACAGGAATCTTGCCAAGTGGATGGATGATCGTAGATGCACACTGGGTGTCTTCACTGTGTCACGTCCAGACAGAGGCACAGTAAAGTAAATTATAAATGGCCATAATATTCACATAGCAAGGGGTTGCGAAAGCCACACACACTCTGGCTAGGCTTATAAATGCCCTAGGGTGGATAGCCTAGTATGAACCTATGAATCTATGAAGATGCAAATTGTACAGGACACTAAGGATAATCACAAGGCTTTCTCAACTGATGGTAGGAACCGTGTTGGGAATTCACAGATATGCTCTGAATCACACAAATATTACAAACAACATACCAAAGACACACACATATTGCCAACATACAACCTGACAGGTGCAGTGCAAACCCCCCCCCCCAGACTGCAAAATATCTATCTCAGCAGACTGCTGGCCCCCTGACATTGCAGATGCTGAGGTAACAGCCAGCATCTACAAAGCAAAACACACAGCAGCAATGGTATGAGATGGTGTCCTGGGCTGAGTCCAACATGGACTCCAAGAAGAATGGAATGCCAAATCACACTACTGCTCAATGTCAGCCTTACCACAGGATATGTACCCAAAGAACAGTGTACAACAACATTGGTCCTTCTCAACAAAGGTGTTGCCTGAATGGATACTGCAAACTACCACCCCAGAATCCTGAGAAGCTTGGTCTGCACAGCTATGGAAAGGATCAGCATGTACCGCAGACATGAAGATATTGGGGACCTACTGACACCGGACCCTACCCAGTGTGGCTTTCTTAAGTGCCGATCCTGCCCCTTAAACATGTTTGACTCATTTGAAACAGTCATTAAGGTCATTGATGAGGGCAATGTGGTCCACACAGCGTAGCTGGGCCTTGCAAAGGCTTCCATACAATACCCTATGTGTTCATTATAGATATGCTCACCAGCTTAAATATAAACCCCTATGTCAGTAGAGGGGTTGCAAACCAGACCAAGGACAGAACTGACATGGTCAGACATGCTGCAGCCATGTCAGACTACAAACCAGATATAACTGGCATCCCACAAGGCTTGGTCCTGGGACCTCCCTCGTTTGGTATATATGTCCCATAGGTACAGGCTAACATGGAAGGACTGTGTCTGAACATGTTTGCAGAGGACTACAAACTGCCCACCATATCTGACCCTCCAGCTGACACAAGCATCCCACAAAAGGGCCACATAGAAACAGACAACTGGTGCCATAGCCATGTCAGCAAGCTAATTGCAGAAGAGTGTATAGTCAACCCCCATGGATATACAGTAAGTGCCCACCAATTACCACATAGGTGTTAACCCATTACGTACTTAACATGTAATGAGAGACCTGGGGACACAAGGTGATAGATATCCTGCATTGGACAAACATGTGGCTGTAGTGTTTACAGAAACATACCATATACCCACCTAATCATGAAAGTTGTCAGATCTAGATAAGGGGAGGTCATTGTGGCTCTGCAGTCATCCATCATCAGCGTTACAATTGACTACAATAGCCCCTGTGGGATGTACCTCAGCAGACACCTCCATCAACTGTAAAGTCCCCAAAAGTACCTCACCAGGAGTATCAAAGAGCTTGAACAGATGCCATGTGTTGCCTGATTAAACAAACTGCAGCTCCACACACTGCCATACTGCCCACCCAGAGGCAAGCTGTGCCTTATGTATAAAGCCATGTCCAAGCTGGAATCAATGAACATGCTGCACCTTGTACAATCTGAATGGCAGTGAGCTATGCACATGAGAGACCTGAACCCCAGCACTGACATACATAGGACAAGCTGTACTGCATGATCCATTACACAGAAGCCACCCCCACTCATGAGTAAACTCCCAGTACAGGTTAGCCAGAGAGTCACTCATCGATTCTCCTCAAGAGGAATCATCATCATCATGGGAGATGGTAGGTTTACCCTGGGTATCACTGTTATGTCACAGGTAGACAGAGGCACAGTATACTAACCATGACATATGTCATGGCAAACTCCACTTACAATGTGTGTCGAAGGACAAACACACTCTCCGACTAGCATTAGAAATGGCCTTGGGCACATCACTAGTGTTTGCCAATGTACACCTATGTTGTGGAATACACTACCAATGTTGGACAAGCCTGGTTTAAGTAGTTCATATCTGAACATAATGCAACATGGTGAGATGTGCACAACTGGCCCCTATCCAGGCTGTTGTGCTCACTATGGAAATGTAAAGCAGTGATAGGACTAAAGCCCAGGATACTGTCCACCACAGTGAAAGTACTGAACCAGTACACTATACGGTACTACAGTGTTAGGTCAGTATGAAAGGATGTTGACAACTGTATGCAAAGTATCCCATGCAAACCCTGCAGGCACAGTATAATCCCTGTTGTGTTCAGACACAAAGCAGTTGGACATTAACTACACAACATGACACACAACACACAACCATAAACGGGAGATATTGTTGAAGTTCACACTCATCCACAAATGTGGTGGGCTGCAGAGTTCAACATATGGAAAGTTCACACTGGGCATGCTCACACACTTGGATAAATGAGACATATGTCAGACAACATGCCATGGGAAGGCTGAACTGGGCATGCTCACACACTTAGGCCAAATCTCAGTTTAGCAGTTGGCCACACATATCTGGTATTTGTACGTGTTATTCCAGGAACCAACCACATTACAGCAATCTGCCCAGTGCACACAGTTAAATGACTACAGAGACATACATGATATAGTGGATCCCTCCCATATTCAAACATCTTCCACAGATACACAAGTTGTTCATACAAACAGGGAATGCTATGGCAATAAAGACCTGCAAACAGTCTATCAGCAACAAATAATGTGCATCTGACAATTAAACATATCGGTGTAGAGGTCAACACTAGGCTGTTTGCCCTATGGAATGACAGCTTAGCCAGAGTGTGCTTGGCATCTGCCTCCCCAGTACAGTAGGCTACTGTGCCACTGTAAAGTAGGTCACATAAGGCACCGTGTGAGGCTAGTGTGCTGTGCCTCTGTCAAGCAGGGACACAGTGGAGATCCCAGGGGTTGAATTTGCTAAGCCACATCCATGTTGTTGGTGTGTGCTGGAAGAGGGTTGCTGAGGACCTCTAACAGTAAGTGGGCATCAATAACAGACTGAGGGGAGCCTTATCTGCATTGTCTGGACAATTTCACTGTCAACACTGTGTCATGATGATTATGAGGGATTGAAGTGTCGTGCTGGTACTGTTCAGAGATGTCCTCCCTCTGTGGGCTACTGCTCTGCAATGTATTAGCTCACTCTGTCTGTTGGACAGCTCATATATGGCTGGTGTACACCTGACAGGTGTCCTGTTGTGGAGCAGTCATGGGTATATTTGGGATAGCATGATCAATGCAAACCTTCCACATGCTCATAGAATGCAATTGTCAAGGATTATGCAGAGTGGGCTGCATACTCCCCCAGCATGGGTCCTTTGAAGTCTTCCACCCCAGTCTTCACAAGTGTAAAGTCTGCTTTTGATAAATACACTTTGTTTGCAGTGACAACCTTGCCTGGGGGTGGGGATGGGATATGGATGTCCAGGGAAAGGTGGGTATGGTCAGATATCAACAATGGTGGTCTACCTCTGGTGTGGAACAGTGAGTACCCATGTTGCAGATGGTCAGGTGCAATATGTATTCCCCCTTGTGGCTGTGGTGAGTGGTTCTGCCATAGCACATGGACTCACAAATTGTAGTGGCTGTAGGGTAATGTTGTAGAGGCCTGAGTAGTTCCCACACACGATATGCCTGTACCTGACGTTAACAACTGGAATGGTGTATGTGAACACCTGTATATCTTGGCACTGTTCCCAGGGAAGCAAAGTGTGTGTCCTGGATGTGGGAAGGGTGGTCTGGACTGGTTGTGTTGTGTGTTACAGGTCCTGTGGTCACGAAGCATGGTATAGAACATAACCTGCCAGTGCGATGTGCATATCTGACCCTGAAGTAGGTGGCTGCAAATGCATATATATGCTATCCCCCACCTAACAGGTAGTACTAGATGTACATACCTCTGTAGAAATAATGATGTCAGCACCCTATAAATACTGCAGGTGCAGAACAGATGCCCAGTAATTCAGATAGTGCGCTCTGCTAATGCGTCTCCCTCAAGTGTCATAATATAGTTAGGTAGGGGTTTAAATCCTGCAAATGCTCAGTGTGTGTGTGTGTCTGTGTGTGGGTGAGTGGGGTTGGTGTGTGTGCAAGTCTGTGTGAGGGAAATGTCCTTTTTGGCAACTGGGAAAACACACTACAGGATGCACATTCCCCTTGCTAAACACTGATGATGTCAGCACCCTATAAGTACAGCAGGAGAAGGGAAACTTCCCAGTAATGTGAATAGCGTGCTCTGCTAATGTGTCCATCTCGAGTGTCATAACATAATTAGATAGGGGTTTGAATCCTGCAAATGCTCAGTGTGTGTGGAGGGGGTTAGTGTGTGCGCAATTCTGTATGAAAGGAATGTCCCTTTTGGCAACTAGGAGAACTCACTACAGGATGCACATTCCCCTTTCTAAACACTGATGATGTCAGCACCCTATAAGTACAGCAGGAGAAGGGAAACCTCCCAGTAATGCGAATAGCGCACTCTGCTAATGTGTCCATCTCGAATGTCATAACATAGTTAGGTTGGGGTTTGAATCCTGCAAATGCTCAGTGTGTGTGGAGGGGTGTTAGTGTGTGTGCAATTCTGTATGAAAGAAATGTCGCTTTTGGCAACTAGGAGAACACACTACAGGATGCACATTTCCCTTTCTAAACACTGATTATGTCAGTACCCTATAAGTACAGCAGGAGAGAAGAAGCCTCCCAGTAATGCGAATAGCGCGCTCTGCTAATGTGTCCATCTCGAATGTCATAACATAGTTAGGTTGGGGTTTGAATCCTGCAAATGCTCAGTGTGTGTGGAGGGGTGTTAGTGTGTGTGCAATTCTGTATGAAAGAAATGTCGCTTTTGGCAACTAGGAGAACACACTACAGGATGCACATTTCCCTTTCTAAACACTGATTATGTCAGTACCCTATAAGTACAGCAGGAGAGAAGAAGCCTCCCAGTAATGCGAATAGTGCGCTCTGCTAATGCGTCCATCTTGAGTGTCATAACATAGTTAGGTAGGGGTTTGAATTCTGCAAGTGTGTGTGTGCGGGAGTGGAAGTAGGGTATGTGCAATTACATGTGTGAGAGAACTGACCCTTTTGCCAACCAGTACAACACACCAGCTGCTGCATATTCCAATCTCTACACAGAGATGATGTCAGCACCCAACAAGTACAGTGGAAGAGGGCAAATCTCCTAGTAATGCAAATAGCACGCTCTGCTACTGTGTCTCTCACTACTATCATAGCACAGTTAGTTATGGCTTTGAATTCCACACATGCCACGTGTTTTTGTCACACAGAATGCCCATGTGTGTGGGTTGTTGTTCACAATAATGCATGACATCGATTAAACCAGTAATGGCAATGGACACAGATGATGTATGTGTGTGCCAAATACACATATGTACCTGTGACCTTCAATAGTTCCCATGTCTGATGCCTGCCACATGTGAATACATGGTATTTGCACTGTATAACATTATGACTGTGGTTTTCTGTGCGGGTGCTGCATGTGGTATGTGTATATACAGTGTGAGATGTATATGGTATCATCCTAGCAGCGAGGGATACACATCTGGTCTGGGGCATATAGTCTACATGTTGGTGATGAACAGGTGCTGCATGTTTTCACCTGTTGTGGGAGTGGTAACAAGTTGTACCATAGCAATGCAGTGACTACATGCTAGGAACCTTTCAGCTAGGGTGTTGTAGCTACAGTAATTCATCAGCATTCAGTAATACGTCAGCATTCCTGGTGAGGGTATGATGCCAACCAAGGTCAGGGTCATACCAGCCTGTGCCACATGCTCAGAGAGCCCTTCCATGTTCTCTATCATGTAGTCCAGGGAGGTACATCATAGGTCAGCCATAGTGGCATGGACAATGACTGAGTCATATGTGTCCATGCCTCTGACTGACCTGTATGCTTGTGTTAGGTGGTGGACCATAGTGCCCCATGGGCATATCACTGTGACCTTCACCTTGTCCAGCCTGGTGAGCGTGACCTCACTGTACCGGACAATAAAGGTACCTAACACAACTGTAGCAGGTGTGTTGTCTAGCCGTACAGGCTGTGACTGTTTGGCACACAGGATTTGTGTGCTATGTGTTGCACGTGCTGTGGTCTGGCCTAACGTATGCCTGTGTGCCAGTTGCAGAGGTGTCTGCCTCTCAGGCAGGATGCTATTCTTAGGCTCCACGAATGGCCCAGTGTGTTCACGTGTTTGTATTGCTGTCAGTGTAGGTCTACATCAGACTGGTATTGTAGTCACTGTAGTATTTCATGCCACCTGACAGGTTATGCCAGTACTGGGTTCAGAGTGCTTAGTCCCCAGTTTGGCTATGTGGTTGCATCTCATACATGAGTTGTACGTCCATGTGTAGGAGAGAGGGTTGACTGTGTACATGTGGCAGCTGTGACATTGCCACATGACCCACATATTCCACAACTGTACCATAGAGGTGACTGACAAGTGACCTTTGCACATGCTACCATAGTATTGTGATTGCCATGGTGATTAACAGCACATAGGGCCAATGGGGAACAAGGTACATAGGTTCATAGGTTCATAGGTTCATACTAGGTTATCTGCCCTAGGGCATTTATAAACCTAGCCAGAATGTGTTTGGCTTTCGCCACCCATTGTAAAGTTATCTTGCTATGCCCTTTTACGAGGTTAGTATACTGTGCCTCTGTCTAACAGTGACACAGAAGTGATACCCAGGGTAAACCTACCATCTCCCATCCACTCATCAAGATTCCTCTTGAAGAGAGTCAATGAGGGACTCTGCCTAACCTGGACTGGGATTTTATTCACTGTAGTGATTCAGAGTAGTGAAGGGAGCCTCTGGGTTATGAATCTGTCCCTCCAGCATGTCCTATTTATTTCAGTGCTGAGGTTCAAGTCTCTCGAGTGTGTAGCTCGATGAGATTTGTATATTCTGAGGTGCAGCATGCCCATTAATTCCGGGTTGGACATGGCTTTATACATCAGGCACAGATCGCCTCTGAACAGGCGGTATGCCACTGAGTAGAGCTGGAGTTTCTTTAACCGGTCAGCATATGGCATCTGTTTGAGCCCTTTGATCCTCTTGGTGAGGTACTTTTGGGGTCTTTCCAGTTGCTGCAGGTGTCTGGTAAGGTACATCCCAACAGGGGCATTGTACTCAATTATGGGCCTGATGAGGGGAGTAAAGAGGCACAATGTCCTCCCCTGATCTAGATGTGAATCCCTTCATGATGAGGTGGGCTATATAAAATGTTTTTCTAACCACTTTGGCCACGTGGTTGTCAAATGAGAGATTGCTATCAACTTGGGTCCCCAGGTCCCTAATTACTTCTTCTGTACTTTGTGGGCACTTTGTTTCTGCCAAAGGGGATGACTATACACTTTTTGGCATTCAGCTTGAGGCCATGGCTCTGGCACAAGCTGTCTGTTTCTATGAGGCCCTTTTGGAGGATGCTTGTGTCAGCTGGAGAGTCAATTATGGCGGCCAGTTTGCAGTCATCTGCGAATTTGGTCAGCCACAGTCCTTCCATGTTGGCCTGTACCTCCGAGAAATATATACCGAACAAGAGAGGTCCCAGGACTGAGCCTTGTGGGACACCACTTGTAACTGGTTTGGAGTCTGACATGGCTCCAGCAATTCTAACCATGTGGGTTCTGTCCTTGAGCAAGTGTGCAATCCATCTAGTGACATAGGGGTTTATATTTAAGCTGGTGAGCTTCTCTAGAATGCCCGAGTGGGGTATTGTATCGAAGGCTTTTGCGAGGTCCAGGTAGGCTGTGTCGACCACCTTCCCCTCGTCAATGGCCTTGGTGACTGTTTCAAAGAAATCAACCAGGTTTAAGAGTCAGGATCTGCCCTTAACAAAGCCAAACTGGGTAGGATCCAGTGTCTGTAGGTCCCCAATATCTTTATTTATGAGGTCCATGATGATCCCTTCCATAGCTTTGCAGACCAAGTCAGGCTTATGGGGTGATAGTGTCCAGTATCCGTTGAGGCACCACCTTTATGGAGAGGGACCACTGTTGCTGTACGCCACTCTTTGGGCACATATCCTGTAATAAGGCTGGGATTGAACAGTAGTTTTATGTTTGGGTGTAGCTCTTCTTGGAGTTCATGTAGGACACAGCCCGGGGCACTGTCTGGTCCCATTAATGCTGTGTGTTTTGCTTTGGAGAGGGCAGCTCTTACCTGAGCATCTGAGATGTCAGGGGGGCAGCACTCTGCTGGGATAAATATTTGCCCTTTCAGTGTGGGGGGGGGAGTTTGCACTGAACCTGTCAGGTAGCATGTTGGCAATGTCTGTGGGTTGGGTGTTTCTTTTGACATTTTGGACTACCTCTGAGCATATCTGGGAATTACTACCCAGGTTCCTAACATAACTAAAGAAAGCCTTGTGATTATCTTTAGTGTCCTGTGCAATTTTCTCTCGAAGCTGGCCTTAGACAATTTTATGAGTGCCCGTAGTTTTTTGCTAATACTGATCAGTGATGCCTTCCCTTTTTGGGATTTTGCTCTATCATTTAGTAGCTTCCTCCTTCTATTGTCTAGTTTGTTTATGGCTGGGGTCCACCAGACAGGACGTCTGCCTTTGGAGGATTGGATCTTGGTTTTATTTGGGATCGCATGATCCATGCATTCCTGAAGGTGTCCATAGAATGCGTTTATAGAGGAATCTGCGGTCTGGGCCATATTTTCCACAGGCCCGGGGGCTCCTCAGTTTTGAGGAGTGTGAATTTGCTTTAGAGAAGTTTTTCACTGTGGTTTTCTGGGCAGGGGGTGGGGTCGGGATGTGAATATCCAGTGAGATTAGTTTATGGTCTGATCTTACCAGTGAGGGATACACTTCTGGTCTGGAGCATAGAGTCCCCATGTTGGTGATGATCAGGTCCAGTATGTTTTCCCCTCTTGTGGGAGTGGTAACAAGTTGTTCCATAGCATTTGAGTTCATAAATTCTAGGAATCTTTGGGCTAGGGTGTTGGAGCTAGAGTCATGCTCCCAGTCTATGTTTGGGTAGTTGAAGTCGCCCAATATAATGGTGTTTGGAGAGACCTTCATATTTTCCACTGTTCTCAGGAAGACCCAAGTGCGGTTCTTGGGTTTGGGAGTGTGGTCTGTAGCAGGCTATAACCTGGAAGGCAGTTTTACCCACTGTTAGTTGCACATGGATATTCTCTGATGCTTGGTGCTTTGCCACCAACCTGGAGGTGTGGGTATCTTTGATGAATATCGATACTCCCCCTCTTTTTGTGGTTCGGTCCAAGTTTTGGGGCTGAAAAGCATGGTATGAGGTATAACCTGGTAGTGCTGGGGTGCTCACGGTAGGCCTGAACCAGGTATCTGTTACTGCACAGATATCGATGTTCTCCATGCTAAGGAGAGTTTCGAGTGCGTGCATCTTGAGGTTTAGACTTCTGGCGTTGAGTAGCATTACTCTTAGTTTCTTATCCCTTGTGATACCTATGGAGGTGGGTTTGTCTTTTGAGCCTTGCCTAACAAAGGCACTATAGGGGTAGCAAGAGCCTTTGCCAATATCCGAAAGCCCAGGGGTGACAGGTGCAAGCCGGCCCTAGCGAAGCAGGTGGTTCAGCAGAAGGTGAGTATGTGAGGGTGTAGTGCCTGTGATTAGTTAGCACTGGCATATATGACTGCTCACGTGGACAAATGCCAGGTAAGTCATATGCAATGTGTCACAGGCAATGTACATGTGAACAGGACAAACAGTGATGTTCTGTCAAGTGAGACATGGACATACATATAGTAAGCTATGCAGATGTCACTAGGAGTCCACAGAAGCTCTGTAACTCTGCATTGCAGGTGGGATCAGTATTCCAGGGTAACTGCAAGCAAACATGCATGCAATCAAAGCTACAGTAAGCAGGGCTGCATGTAGTCCATTGTACAACAAACAAGCTGTACCACTTCCAGTAGGTAACACTGCAAATATGCAGGCACTAAGCACATGTACATGGAAATACACAGGTCAGATGGCTAGGGTCCAGTCTCAGCGCACACAAGTGTACAGACCATGTACCGTCAGGATGTACAATAACTGGATGCAAACCCATGTGCTCATACCTGCAGTAATACATATGTCAAATAACAGACATTGAGCCTTCACTCAGTGGTTCCATACTTAGTAGGATGTATGCTACCTGGCCTGCCACCACAGTATCCCTGACATGTATGGGGACTCTCCCTCCTGTGACAGTTAATTTTGTGTGTTGGGGCTGTCCAGCATGGTATGAGATGTGAGCTTGCAGTGCTAGGGTGCTCCTGTGTGTCCTGTACCAGTCGTGTAGTACTGCACACATATCAACATCCTCAAACATCCGCATTGCAGAGTCTAGTGTGGGCAACATGCCACTTGCAGTTTACATGTCCATCATTGTGTATTAATACTTTCATTACCTTATCCCCTGTGCTACCTATGTATGTAGCCTTCTGTTGACATCCTTACCACCAGTATGCCAACATGTGCAGATGATACACTATGGTACTTTCCATGGATGTAGACAACAGTACATGACAATCATACCCTAACTGCATCAGGCATGCTGTGATATACCCACAATTATATCAGCACACAGTACTGTTAACAACATGATACTATTACTACATGTCTATGTAGTCACCCTGTGCATCAGCAACATGTTAACCTGTACCTGCACTGATGTTACAGATTGCAGGAGGTGGCACAGTTGCATCATATGCACAGGGTGTGAACTTGGTATGCCTGAGTCAGCCACCGATACCACCAATTGACATGTATGTGTATGTGTGTTGGTGAGGGACAGCAGTACAAGGTGGGCCAATGTTGATGCAGTGTATGCGTGTATGCGGTAGCCCTAGGTCAATTTGCATGTGTGCATGGATGCACACAGTTCCACCTCATGGCTGTCATATACTGGTGTTTGTGGACAGCCACAGACTGTACCTGCCAGGTCATACAGATCAGTGTCTCTGGCCATGGACACGGTACCTGTGCCTTGCAGGGGTGCTACGGACCGTATCCGGTACCAACCCAGACTGGGTACTGTCATCAGAAGCAGGTGTTCATTGACTGGACACAGATCCCTGTCAGGCCTGGCCAGAACCACGTGCACATGGTCTACTGGGGCGGTCTGATGACAGCACAGACCCAGCATTGCTGGGGCTGCTGCTGGCACTATGGGGGTGGCCGTGGCCCTGTTGTCGTCCACGACGACTGCCAGCTGCTGCTGTTGCTGGCATACGCCCATGTCGATGCCTCAACCGTCCACCATCGCCCTGGCTCATGGACATGTAGTTATAGAACTGGTCTAATATGTCCCCACAACGTCTGTCTATGACATCGGTGAAATTACGGATGGCAGCCGCAATGTCACCCATACTGTCAGTCATGGCTGTGTGACATGCTGTCAGCTCCCTCAGACCCTGTCTGCTGTACCGTTCCATACGTGACTGTGCCTGCATGACAGCCCGAAACATAGCTGAGGTTGTAAGACCTCTGTGGGCACGTCTGACAGGGGCAGTACGCCCACAGATGCTCCCATGAGAACCCCTGGACATCTGTCTGTGTGGTACCATCTCAGGTCCATGCCCATGGCTGCTGTGTGGGGACGCATGTGCCACAGATACCACATTACCCTTGTCAATGCCGACTGCATGCTGTCCATCACCTAGGGACATTGGTGACAAAGGGTGTATTGGCAGGATAACTGTGCACATTGATGGGGTTGACAGCTGTGTACTGTCAATTGACTGACCAATGACGGACCCTGGCATACCTTCCTGTGCCATTACACAGATGTCATCATTATCAGTACCCATGGCACCTGATTCAGGTTCCCTGCTGCATGACACCAGAGCAGCACCAGAACCTGTGGGAGGGAAACAGGAAACACAGTTTACAATGTCTACACAATATTACCAGTGATGCACACATTCACACATGCACAGGTCCACACATGCACACATGCACACATGCAGACATGCACACATGCACACATGCACACATGCACACATGCACAGGTGCACAGGTGCACACATGCACACATGCACAGTTGCACACAGTTACACACAGTTGTACACTACTCAGTATGCGAGATATCAACAGACAGACATTGACACACCTGCATGCATACACAGAGCACTACTCAGTGAGCCTAATATTACTATTACTATCAAGACTATTAAAGGTATTGTTAATACACACTCACCAGCATGGATAGGCTGCATTGCTGTTACACCGGAGGGACCTGCAGAAGTGAGGACACTAATGTCAGTGGGCACAACTGTGCCATTGTTACTGAGTATGATACAGGTCAATAGTACAACAGTCGCCTTTCACAGGTCAGCTGCTGATATTGAGGATATCACACTTGCACATTACATACTATGATGACAGCTACAAACCAAGGGCACACCTCACACATGCATTAACTACCAGTGTACACAACAGTCAACTATACATATGGCATATTACCTGCACGCTCATTGTCTTGCTGCTGCGTGGCTCCAGCCTCCATCATAATGCATGTCTGCTGCTGTTGTTGTTTTTGGCGGGCTGGAGCCACTACACTCATGAGTAGTCCGTCCAGTCTGGTGAGTGGGGGATGTGTAGCCACCCCACCACCTGTGGCGACCTGTTGCCTGTGGATATCCGACACACGCTGACGGACATTTCTGATTAAATCACTGCAGTGATGTCATACCTGCTCATATGTCCTATTATGTGTGCCTATGTCATTTACCCGATGGACCAGGTCTTGCCACAGTGCAGCCCTCTCCTGCTGATTCTGGCTGGTGTGGGAAAAGAGTATTGCATAATCCCGCACCAGGCTCTGGTGTATCTCCTCATCCTCAGCTGCAGAGTAAGCTGGATTGCGCGGGTGAGCCATAGTCCTGAAAAAGGAAATAACATGATATCAGCAATATATGTCAGCAGAATTTGGCACACATACTACACATGCTACTCGACTGTTGTGATACAACATATCTCACATATATAGCATCTGTCTGTCTATTGGTGGATACACATGTAAATGGCCAGGTATCAGTGCTCAGCCAGCAACTGTGCAACAGTACCTGGCACACTCCATACGACATACTACCAAACCCCAGCAGTCAGAACACTGATTCAGGTCCAAAGCACCTCCTCACTCTGGGGGTTTGTATCTAGGTACTGTATAGGGTACATCATCAACTACTGTGAGCTGACCACAAACTAATTGCCCTGGATATACATATCCCACCTCCACCACCAGCACAAACGACTATAGTGAATAACATTGCAAATGCAAACTTTACACTTTGTAACAGTGACATGGTATCCTTTCAGCCCACTGGGCCAGTGGAAGACACAACCCACAATGCTGACCCCTTCACAAATGATTTCTACGGACATCTCCGAGAATGCATGGATCATGCAATCCCATATAAGACCAAGACACTCTCCACAAAGGGACAGCATCCTGTCTGGTGGACTCCAGCCATGGACAGATTGTATTACAAAAGATGGAAGCTACTGCAAGACAGAGCATAATTCCATAAAGGGAAGGCATGTCTGATCAGCACTAGTAAGGAGCTATTTTCTCTCATACAAACATCCATGGGCAACTTTGAGAGGGAAATCAACAGGGACACTACAGATAACCACAAGGCCTTCTTCAGTTATGTTAGCAACCTGGTTAGAAACCCTCCACTATGCTCATAATTAGTACACAACAACAAATAATTCACTGAACCCACAGATATTGGCAACATTGTGGCAGACAGGTTCAGTGCAGGTTTCCCCCCCTCCCTCTCCCCCAAAATAAGACATAGTTATCCCAGCTGACTGTAACCTCCCTGTCATCACAGATGTCCAGGTGAGAGCCACCCTCAGGAAAGCAGAATACACAACATGAATGGGACCTGATGGTATCCCCGGTTGCATGCTACATGAACTCCAAGAGGAGCTAAACACACATATAGAAGTGCTATGTAACACTAGCCTGACTACTGGATATGTACCTGTACACTGGCGCACAGCAGCAGTGGTTCCACTCCACGAAGGAGGCACCTCTACATATCAATACAACACAATACAATACAATACATTACAATACAATACTATACAATATGCTATTGCCCCTGGGACTACAGCAGCATACTGTTCTGCTACCCTGACCATTGTGACACATGTGATGTGATGGTACCTGCTGCTGTCAAACAGTTACACAGGGTGACTCATATGGCATATTACCTATCTGACTAACATTCAGCAGGGGTATGTGTGACATGTACTCATGGGGAGTCTTGCTTCCTAACACTGTGTAGTTTATTGCAGGGTATGTCTTATCTGTGGGTAGGAACCTGTACCTCCACCATGTGCTCTCTATTGCAGTGGCACGGATGACACACAGCAGTCATTTAGGTTGTGGATGGTGTGAGGTGTTACTATGGTTGTTGGACATCTGTCATGGGTGTGACTTAAGTATGTAAATCCAGGAGTGGTAACCTCTATGTGGGTAGTATGTGTGTACTCTGTGGTGTTGTCAGTCACTGTGCATTGGTAATGTGTTTGAGTGCATTGTCACAGTGTTGTACATGTCACTGTGTCCTTCTCCATATCTGTAGCTGTCATGTGAGGTACATACCATGGCAGCCATTATGTGGTGTGGAGGGGTACACTGACCTACAGGTCTGTAGCTGACACACCATGTCTGCTGACACATACCATGTGCAGGTATTCCAGGAATAGTGTGCCACTGTGAATATCATTGGGGGGACTATTGTACACATTTATGACCCTGTTCACCCCTGACACATGCAGTGGTGGGCAGCCAATCACATATCTGGTGGTTACTGGTGTAGGTGATTTGAAATGGGGTATGGTACTCCAGTTTTAACACTGGTGTTCACTCCATGCCTTTGTCACCAGGCACCTGTTGCAATACATCTGTACACATGTGCCTCACTCAGAATATATATACATCTCTCTCTCTCTCTCTCTATATATATATATATATATATATATATATATATATATATAGATATATCTATATGTATATATATATATATATATATATATATATATATATATATATATATATATATGTCTGTATACATATACACATATATATATATTGATGTACATATATTGCTATAGATATGGAGATGGGGGGGGTGTGACAGAGAGGGGGAGAGAGTGACAGAGGGGGTGGGACAGGGGGAGTGTGAGATCGTCATATACAGTCATACCTGTAGATAGTCAGATCTGTCTGTCTATGTATATGTATATACATATATCTATATCTGTATGCGTGTATTACATATATATGTTTGTACATATTCTATCTATCTACATCTGTCTATGTATTCCTACATCTCTCTCTATGTATGTATACATATATGCATATTGTATATACATACATACATATATTGACATACATACGTATCCATATGATAGGTATATCAACATGTTTGTTTACAAAACTGTATACACACACTAACATACTGCTAAACATACATAACTGTGAAACCTACTTTGTACATTGCAGTACAACCTACATTCAACCTACATTGATATGTGCACATAGATGCTCTCACATGCAAATGTATGTACAGCCTTCACTGATAGTTGCTGTATGTCCCCTGCCCTTTGCACATCTTCATATACATATGGATACAGACCAATGACACATATGGAGGGTTCACAGTATGTAGACTTTTATAGTATTACTTTACATTACCTGTGTTTGTCACAGCTGCTTGTGTTGCCATATGGTTTTGTGTCCTGCTGCTCCACTTGCCAGTTGTCAGCTTTCAGGTGGTTGTTACTGACCAGTTTTGTTTGTGTATGTTTAATTTTGTTTTTCTCTGTTTGTCTGTCTCTCTCTCTCTCTCTCTCTCTCTCTCTCTGTCTCTCACTACCTCCACAGGGTGCAATGAAAGTATTGCATGTGTGGACTGGGAGTACAGCATGCTTTTGTAGGTATCTGCATATGTCCATGTGATGGCCTCTGCACCAATTGTTAGCCAGCATTTGCTAATTGCATGCAGCCAGTTGTGTACTGATTGCAGTTCTCACTGTGATTTCAGAACAGTGCTATAAAAAGGTATGTGAGATAGGCATAGCCCTTTCAGGTTTTAAGGGCAGGGACCATGCTGGTATGCTGTGGACACTGTTCTGTGAGTGTAAAGGTTAGTATCTCTCTCATATTTCTGGCTGTGTTGTAGATTAACATTTCTCCATTCATTTCTCCAGTTTCCTGTACTAAGTGTGTATGTACACTGACACCTAAGACTACTACTACTGTTAATGTGGGTGTGTGTGCTTTCCTGTGGGACATGTGGTGTAACTGGTGTATAGCAGTGGCTCTTGAACTTTGTTGCTATGGCTTTAATATTTGCCCTTGACGGTAGTGTGCTGCTGTGGCTTTCCTATTTTCCATGTACATTCACACCTTGGAATGCTTGCTATATCTGCTAGGGTGTTACAGCATGCAGTGTGGTCTGGCCATGGTGTGGGCCTTGACATCTATTAGGGTATTTGAATATGTTGCTGAGCAGGCCCCAGAGACTCTCAGGTGCATCTGTTATCTGCCTCATGGAATGGCACATATCAGTGGGGTACACCCATTAAATTGTCTGGTATTCTGCAGTTGTGACTGTGGGATAGCATGAGCTTATGTATTGCTACACTATTTCTGCCGTGCAAGTGGTGCATACTTTCAGGACTTCATAGTTACCATTGCATGTGTTGTAACACCTTTCTGCCTACTGTTTGTACATTTCACATGGAGTCTGTGGGGCATCCCTGTAACTCAGTCACTGTTGCTATGTCTAGGCTCTTAACTATTCAAATATGGCAGTGTCAGACCTCTCAAGTGTACAGATATTTGCAGGTTGTCCACATTTCTGCCTCATATTTTGGTCAATATCTCATGCACAGCTCTTTCTGGCAAATCACTCTGAGCTCAAGTCAGAATATAATGACAAACATTTAAGTTTCAGACTTCATACCCTTCAAATCATCCAACAAAATGCAGAACCTGTTACTCTCTGAACTGTCTAAGTTTGTTGTAACATTATTTGGAATGTGTCCCTGGTTTTGGCCCTTTGCTCCACATATTTTATTACTTGGTCCGGATGTGTTCCTGTAACAGGTTGTGGGGTATGGGTAGTGATTATCCTTCTGTGAGTATGTGTGTGGCTTGCAAGGTGCTACAGTGACATTATTACCTACTAGCTACCAACTAGCATGGCTGTTTCTGTTCACACACTACTATTATAGAAATCCACTAGATTTGACAGTAAATATACATGACATGCTTTGTGTACTACACATCCTATATTCCCTTTACATTCATTCCTACTATTACATGATATATTTATTGTAGCACAATGTTCTTATATAACAGTCATGGCTTAGTGGTAAGTCATGCAGACTACTGTTTCCAAGGTCCTGGGTTTGGGTCTGACAGTGGGATTTTATTTTGCTTTTGAGCAGACTACAGGACCTGTCATTCAGAGTGACTAAGGCACTTTTAAGCAGTTGTAACCGGGTTAGCACTGGTTTGCGCGGAGCTCCCGCATGCGCACTTGCATTCAGCTCCGTGCACTCCCGCTTACAACCGCTTAAAAGTGCTTACTGCTTGCACACCAGCTATTTTCTTTAAAAGAAATGAAAATGGGGTGACAGGAAAGTGGTGAAAAAGGGGTCACAAAGAGGGTAAGACAGTAGGGAAACAAGCTTGGGTTTTGCAGGAGGGATGTAGGTAAGGCCCATAGCTGCCCATTTCTTCATCAGCAACAGCTGTGCATATGTTTGTAATTTGGTGTGACATTTCAAACCTTCCACCTCTGAGAGAGGTGTAAGGTCAACAATAATACTTGTTGTACAGCCAATTGTAATTGACAGTTTCCATGTCCAGCAGACATGTGTGCGAAATGGGCAGCTATGTATGGGGCGTAATTTTTTTGTGGGTACAGAGTGCCCTTTTTTTTTTTTTCAGGTGAGAGTGGTATGTCAGGTAAAGGAAGTCGGTATAGCTGGGGAGGTAGGTTGGGTAGGTCAACAGACAAGACAAACAAGACACATACAGGGGCGGTGTATGACACATGTGGGGGCGTTACACAATTGACGGGGACGGATGTTTGGATATCCAGAGCCCATGAGCCCACAGATGGCAACAGTGGAACTGATATCCTCACCCATGGGCAGTTGCCACTGTGCCTTCACTGCCCAGGATGGGGCTGTGCTGGGGGCTGTGTAGGCCGGTCAGCAGGCATGCCCATTAGTTGTGCCACCTGTGCCTCAAGCTGGCGTAGGGGCCCAAGAACAACTTCCTGGATCTCCCTACGCACCACAGTCCGGAAGCTATGGAGGGTGAGTGGTGGTTCTCCTATGGCCACACTTGCAGAGGGGGACGAGCCCCATCTCCTGCAGCACTTCCACCTGCAGGTGGCAAAGGGCCACCGGAGGAGGGTCCAGCCTGGGCACTACTGCCAGGTGCACTCACCAGCTGAGGTGGGAGAGGTGGGTCCACTGGAACCCGCCTTCTCTGTCGTCCTATGTTTTGCATTATGTCATGACAGTTTGGGTTAGTAACATACAATACCATTCACAATTAGTTGTAACAGCATGCATTAGTATTCCCATTAACCAAACACCCAGATATTCACACCATTGAACAGCGAGCATAACACATGCATAATTTGAACAGCAATTCACAGTCCAACAACATGCAGGGTTGATTGATGGCAACAGGCCATCAGGTTTGGATGTATGAACAGGGCAGATGCATCAACGCACATGCAAATATGTATGACCCAACAGGACAAATGTCCAGGGGTGTTAATTGTGATTGCACATACCAATTTCACGTGGAATGGATTATATGTGGTTATAGGGTAGGGTGCAGAAAATATAATTAACACCTTCAAATACCAATACATATGCTGTACATTTCTAATAGCTGCAGATATATACACACTACAGTTCTACCTACAGTTTCCTATGTGATAACTACTTCAAGTTGGTGATAGGAATGTTACTGCTACATCAATATACATTTTCATTTTTATTCATACACGTTCATATCTGGCTCTGTTTAGCTACATCATCCTGCTACATTTGCTTTATATAGCTATAGACAACTGTGGATGTTTGGTATTTCAGACAATCATACTATCTGCATATTGCAGACTGAGAGCAACATATCCAGATTTTGGGATACACATTCCAGCTGCAGGAACATTTTGAACACATTTCGCAGTTTGGTTCTGCTTGTCACATTCATTTCATTCTGTACTGACTGCAGTATACTTTATTCAGGAGTTATTACTACTTTATTGGTGGATTCATAGCTCTTTCACACACTCTCTCACTTGTTTTAATTTACAATTCAGGATGGTACTTACTTCTAGGCTTTATTGACATGTTTTAACTGTAGTTATTACAATCCTTTCCAACAGTCTCACTTCTGTCATGTTTCAGTATTTCAACAGGGATATATTTCACACATGTGTTTTGCTCATCTTCTGCAGCTGTACTTTTCAGCCTGCTGCAGGTTGTGTACTATTATATTACAGGTGGGACATCTTTATTTCAGACTTTATTTCAGGCATTTTAATTTTTCTGTTTGGATTACAGACTGCAACACACTTTTGTAATCAAGCAATACTTGCTAACACTCTTACACTGTTACTTGCACATTTTATTACTTAGTGACTACACTGCACTCTTTTGCTAACTGTCATACTTTTATATTTATTTACATTTACAGGGAGAGGATTACTGACCTGCCTGGTGGCGCAACCGCACCAGCCTATCACCATAGGCTCTGTGGTTCACAGAATAGACACCTGCAGCTGTAATATAAATAAAGTAATATTGGAATACACATCTCCATAATATCAGCTAGGTTAATTTCTTACATACATAATTAGATGTAACTTACTCAGTAGTGGGGCATTGGGCATTTGCCAGGCCTCCTGGATCCAAAGGTTCAGTTGGTCCTGCTTGCGTCTCCTCAGGTATGCATGGTGGTGACGGACCTGCTCACCAGTCCTTGGAATCCCTGTGGCACTGGTAAGATCATGAGCCAACCGGTCCCACGCCTCAGCCCTATATGCTCCCCACAGGACCTGGCCCTGCATGAGTTGGGCCTCATGATTGTGGACAAGGAGCCAAACCATATATTTGGACTCCTCAACGCCCCACCTCTGTGCTTGAAAGCAACTACCCTCACCTACTCCTGACATTCTGGCTGCAAGTTAGTTCTACAATCAGTTATGCTGTGTATTCCCGCCTATGGGGCTTATATATGCGTTTTTTCCCGCACTTATCTGTGATTGGCCATTTTGGAATTGTATCAGCTTCACAAAACCTGCTTTGTCATGCTCCTCTTTCTATTCATTCCTATATATTTGCTATTACTGCATTTCTAAGTATAGCTGTCATGGCTTAGTGGTTCAGTACCTTGACTATGGTGCATGGTGTCCTGGGTTCGAACCTGGCCACTGCTTTTTATATTTTATGACTGTTTACACAGGCTAGGAGGTGTGTCTGTGTAAAGGCAGTTTTGTTACAGCTTGCTCAATGTTGCCCGTCGGTTAGCTTGTCGGCGCAGTGCGCAGCTCCCCGCAATCGGGTTACGCTGGTTTACGCTTCATTTGGCTGTCAGCACGCATATTACGCTCAGCTCAGCTAGGGGCACACAGTTTCAGCATGTTAAACCACTGTTCACCTACGGGCACTCATTTTGCACCTGTTGAACCACTGCTCACCTACGGGCACTCATTTTACACCTGTTAAACCACTGCTTACCTACGGGCAGATGCACTCAACTTGTTAAACTGTAGCTCAGCTATAGGCACATCTGGCATTTTTTTTTATTTTGTTATCTCACATTTCTTCAAAATAAATGGCCCAATTCATTACATTTTACATAAAATATAATCTTATATGTGTACATATATGTCAGGGACTTGTTTCGTGCTTATTTCACTAAAAATAAAAATTGATGTAGTGGGGTCTCGAACCATGACTGCCTGCTCTTCAGCCGACGTCTCTACTGCTGCGCTATTGCTTTTTGGCTTACTTTGCATAGTTAGTTCTTATATGCTTTTCCACTTACTGCTAACTGTGGCTAAGCTATGGGCACACTCGTGCAAACGAGCGCACTCACGGGCAAACATCTTTACAATTTAAAAAAAATATAACATGTTCATTTATATATTTTATGTTCATAGTCTGTGGGGGCATGTGTTGTGTTGTGTTTATTCACATTTCCATGGACTCTGTCATGGGGGTTTACTTTCGGCACTTTTACTCTTCTGGGGGCGTGTCCGTTTGCAGGGCTCGGCCTACGGACATGCCCCCTACTGTCTTACACGGACCGTGTAAGCCTTAGGTGTGATTCAGCATGCCCTCATGCATATGCATGACATGCTGACGTCACACCGTTTAACTGCAGCCTCCGTGTAAGCCTTGTAACTCTTACACAGAGGCTTCGTGAATCCTGCCCATAGTGTTGTTTTTTTAGCATGATTGGACATTTTCTTAGTTTCAGCTTCAAATATGTATTTTATGTTAGTAGTTGATGCATTTTTTTGAAATAGGTAGAGTTGCAAAACAGTTTATCTGTTCAATTAATATAGTGCTAATACATGTCCTGCAAATGTGTTCTGAAGTTAAGTAAAACTTAATGTAAAATGATATGTGTGTGTCTCATTAATAATTTTTGATGCTAACCACCATCACTTACCTTTGGAGCTTTTATAAACTTCCCATGTGACCTGAAAATAAAATGTTATCTTTAGATGGCTTCCTTGTTTTTGTAAATGGTAGCCTACTGAGTGCAAATGGAAAATAGGACTATATATTTATTTAAATTTTGGAATTCACTATGGAAACTATTTTGCTAACTTAAGTAAACCAAGCGCACAGACGTGAAGTAAGTGTGTGTAAGGGAATTGGGAATTTAGTATGCTTAGCTGCACAGACGTAGGTGTGTCCGTGTGTGTTAGTAGTAGGTAGGTCTGTATGTGTGTGCTTATGTGTAAGTAAGAGGAGGGTAGGAGTGTGTGTAAGAGGGGGTCATACTTCGCAATTATCCAGATTTTTGCCTCCTATTTTCAGTCTGTTTCTCATAAAATTGTGCTTTTTCTGGCAAATCATTGAGAAAATAATGGCAGACATTTGAGTTTTATACTTCATATCCTCAGAAAATGCATACTAATGCAAATAGTGTTGTTCTATCCACATTCTAAGTAGGTAGGAAATAGGAGTGTCATACATTTCATGTCTTCATACCCTTCAGAAAAATGCATTATAACACAAATCCTGTTATTCTAGCAACTTTCTAAATATGTTCCTAGTTTTGCACCTTTGTCCCCAAGATTATAACAGGCTTTAAAATACAGAAATAAAGTCCTCGACTCTGGATGAAGTAACCAGCGATAATGAAGAAGCAATAAGTAAAATAAAACTCGCTGGATACACACGGCATGTAACTCTTTATTTAAAAAAAATGTGAGCGCTTTCGCAGAGTCCTCTCTGCTTCATCAGATGTCTGATGAAGCAGAGAGGACTCTGCGAAAGCGCTTACATTTGTTTCTAAATAAAGAGCCATGTGTATCCATACGTGCCATGTGTATCCAGCGAGTTTTATTTTAATTATAACAGGCTTTGTCCAGATGTCTTGTGCTAACAGATTGAGAGGTAGTGTGTGTGTGTGTGTGTGTGTGTGTGTGTGTGTGTGTGTGTGTGTGTGTGTGTGTGTGTGTGTGTGTGTGTGTGTGTGTGTGTGTGTGTGTGTGTGTATAAGATGGAGGTAACATACCCCTCAGCTGTCCAGGTTTTTGCAGAATGTCCAGATTTTTGCCCCATATTCCTCCTAAAAAGGATTGAAGTTGCTAAATAATGAAAGACATTTCAGTTTTAAACGTCATATCATTTAGAAAAATGCATACTAACACAAATCCTGTTACTCTTGCAATTTTCTAAGTTTATGAGAGCCATATTTATAATCTGTCCCTATTTATTTTAGGCTTTGTCCAGATTTCTTGCACTAAGGTTGAGGCCTTGAGGGGTGTGGTGTGTTTGTGTGTATGAGAGAGAGAGAGAGAGAGAGAGAGAGAGAGAGAGAGAGGAGAGAGAGAGATGCCCAAGTTAGAGTTAGCAGGTGGAATTTATTTTCAAGTGCATTTTCAAGGAACTGTGAGCTTTAAGGGAAGCGAAGTTTACTGCTGCTCATGCTAAGTCTATTTACAATGTGCAACTGTTTTGTTTAGCAAATGGTATCTCTATTGTGGTATAAAGTTTTAAAGCTGTGTTAGTAGCACCACAGGTAGAATACTTGCATCTTAATGTAGA
Organism: Protopterus annectens; assembly: GCF_019279795.1. Lineage (NCBI taxonomy): Eukaryota > Metazoa > Chordata > Ceratodontiformes > Protopteridae > Protopterus > Protopterus annectens. The sequence goes on along the minus strand of NC_056731.1, from coordinate 128,671,488 downwards.
GGGCTTGAGGTTCTATTCCTACAGCGTGTACATTTGCATTTTAAGGGGGCGGGGTGCTGCAGTCCTGAGGATGTCCTCCTTTGGATGAGATGCCTAGTAACTATGGACCTGTTTTACAGCTTGCCATCCATTTTCTATTGCAATATACCAGCTTACCATTTTTTTAATTTAACATAGGCAATTTATTCTTTGATGGCAGCAGGCACTGAATTTGTCGATGAAACACTGAAATATACAGTTGTTTTCTAGCAACAACCTCTTCATTAGTTTCAGATATCTTTAATGTGGAATTATTCAGATTACTTTTACTTCGGCAGAGATTGTGTATATTGACTGATATTGGTGGATTGTAATGAGTGGCCTTTTATGGTTGAAATGTTCTGAATTGGGCAGTTTGTCATTATTGGTTTGTATGTTTTGTTTCATTGCTTACTGGAAAAATGTTCAAAACTATAAATTTAAAACACACTCAAACAAGTGTTGCTGTATAATACAAGGGATATAATTCAATTATATATTATAATTAATACAATCAGGTGAATCAGAGAACTTTTGCATGACCCTAACAAAGGTTCATAGGTTCATAGGTTCATACTAGGCTATCTGCCCGAGGGCATTTATAAGCCTAGCCCATAGTTTTGTGGCTTACGCCACCCCTTTAGTTTGGAGAAACTATGCCCATTATTTTACTGTGCCTCTGTGCCAAAGTGTGCAAGGAGCCTATTGCTTGAAAACAGCTCAAAGGTAAATAACCTGCCACTGGCCAGATGCATTTTCTTTGAATGTGGGTTTCAATGCTGTTTCAGTGAATGTGAGTTTCAAAGGTAGAGAAGCTTTAATGCCAAGTCTGTTTTCATTGCAAGACTATTGCTTTGTTTAGGTTTAGTAAATGTCTATCAGTGTTTGGGCTATAACGTTTGAAATAAAAGTTGTAAATTTAATCCAGATGTCTGTAATCATTGTAGAACTAAAGCATAAAACAGTATGCACACAGAGATTTGAATAGCATCTACGGCAAATGGGGAGAAATAGCCAAGTAATGGGACACTGGAATGGCTGTGTGGGCAGGGCTGGGGGGGGGTGGACATGGGCGTGGCTGCATTGGCAGAGGGTGGGGGGAGCTGTGTGGGTGGGGCTCTGGGTTTGCACCCTCCTGCAAAAAATCCTGTGGGCTTCCTTGGGGCAGACAAAATAGTAATTGTTTTTTTATTTTATCTCTAGTCAGCATATTGTTGCTGAAGCTTAGTAGTCTTTTTTGTAATAAGCATCCTTTTTTTTTTTTTTTTTTTTTTTTTTTGCAATGATATCATGAAGCAGCCAGTGACGTCTTTATATGCCTCTAAGAGAAGTGAGATAAAGTAAAAGGTTTATATGATAGAAAGAAAGTTATTTGGCAAAAGGGCCATAATGGTCAGAAAAGAAAACAATTTTTTTTTTGTAATTTTTTGTAATGTATTATTTATACATGTGTGGTGTGCTGTTTACGGAATGTGTAGGCCAACATAAAAACTTTTATTAGGAAGTTATACTTTGATTTGTAAGGTGTGCGTGAATAATTATGATTGGAACTTTTCCAAAGTGATTAAAGTGAGTTCATGCTGTAGCAGGTTCAATGACCTGGGTTTGTTCGTTTGAGGTTAGGCAGGCTTTATAATTTATATTTATTTTTTGGTTAATTCATATGTGTGCGTGTGTGTGTGTGTGTGTGTGTAAAAAGAGTGACTGCACATGTGTGAACCTAAATGGTAGAACTAAAAATTTTATACAGTGAGTGCAGGTAAGGTAAGTAGGAGTGAGAATAAAAATGAATGTTTGACAGAAAAGATGGTTGTGGAAGATTACATTACAGCATACAGTATGCATGTGAGAACAGTAAGGGCTAGGTAAGGGGATAGATAATAGATTTAGACTATTGCATGTTTGGTATTGTGTGTGAATGTGATCTATGTTCATTTGTCTTCTGTAGTAGTTGTGTTAGGGAAACATTTGTAATAGTATAATGTGCAGGGTTAGGGTTATATTTACCAAATGCAAGTAAGTTGGTGCAGGAGGCCGACACTCACCCTTACTGAACACATACCTCTCAAACTCTTTAGTGCAAGAAATTTGGTCAAAGCCTAAAATAATGGAGGGACAAAGGCCCAGAAAATAGGGACAGATTTTAAATATTGCTTTTACAAACTTAAAAAGTTGCTACAATAGCTGGATTTGTGTCATCATGCATTTCCTGAAGGATATGAAGTCTGAAACTGAAATGTATCTCATTAGTCATTGACCACCACACATTTTATGAGAAACAAGCCTATGAGGCAAAAATCTGGGCATTCTGTAAAAATCTGGGCAACCTACATAAGTCATTGATTTCACACTGTAAAACGTCAGACAGCCTGTTTTTTGGTTCACAAATTTGAGCAAGGTCAGAAATCATACATTAGTACCGATTTTCTCCCTTGAGCTCTGAGAGTCCTTCAGTTCTGGCTGTTGTTTAAGCACAATGCTTGCACTTTTTCTTAATTACAGCTTTGTATATTTTATCTTTTGTGTTCTGCTGTGTTTTGATGCCTTTTGTCTCATGTAATAACAGAATAGGGTACACTGTGAATAATATATAAAACAAATGCCTACAAAGGTAAATTAGGAAGAGCTGCTGCACTATTAGTTGTTGATGTGGGCCTGATCCACTCATTCATTTTCTTGTATTCTGGAGGGGAAGGAGAGCGTACAATAAGTACCCTGAAATTATTTGCATTTATTTGCAAATAACAGGCTATTTTTCAACAGAGGTGATGTTACACTTCAGCATGTGATTTAAGGTCAATTCAGAAGAAAGACCAGCACCTATAATATATGGAGGGAGAGAATTACACACACACACACACACACACACACACACACACACACACACACACACACACACACACACACACACACACACACAAGCACAAGCACACAGAGGCGATTACTAGAAAACAAAAAAACTCTGGACCATGAATATAGTCAGACTGCACTACGTAAGCATAATATACATTTTTAAATCATTTGGACATTTACTCAGTGTTTAAGGTTTGCTGAGGGAGAGTAGAGTATAGTCTGCTGTTATTGCATTTTTTTCTGTTTAGGTGTTCGTGTTTAGATTTAGATTTTTTTCCTCTTTAGTACTAGTGTTTAGTGGGCTTGGCAGCTAAGTTAAAGTATGGTAATAAATAATGGAGTCTCATGTCTAAGTCCCAAAATGGTAAATGTTAGGAACTATGGCTATATTTTGAGACTTGTGGATCAGACATATTTGTTTGACAGAGTTTGGCACGTTGGAGGATGGCAGCTATAAGAATGTGTAGATATGTAGGTACTGCTCTACACTGGTTGCATTGCTTACAGGAAAGGAATATGGATAAACTGTTGGTTCATACTATATACTGAATTTCTACTTCTTACAAGTAGATATACTTGGCTTTTTATGTCAGACTGTCATTGTCCTTTTCTGTATCATCACCATTTTTATTATATGAGGGACTGATTATAAATTAAATTGCTTATGTTGGATATTGATCTTAGTAATAAAAGTTTTAAAAAGATGATTTAATACATTTTGGATGAGTGCAGATGTTAGAAAAAGAATGACCTATTTGCCTCCATAAGCCTTTTCTCAGGAGCTAATGAGCTCTTTTGGCACAAAGGTTTCTGCTAAAAGAATTCATTAACTCATGATAAATGATCACGAAGCCTGGTAACCTGAATTATTTTCTTTTACAGCATGTATGTTGGTATGTTAAAGCTAGAAAAGCACGTTTCACAATTATAAAGTATTTAAGAAAGGAAAATAAGCATGTACTTAACCATATTACAGAACCATGCTTGTAAATAAAGCAGCACTTTTAGAGCTGTATTATGCTTACTTGTCCTGCCATACCTAAATGCTATAAGAAACAGAATAAGCAACTAAAATGCTACAAGAATAAGCTTTTATATAGGCAAAAAAGTTAAGTTCTATCATTTGTACTGACCGTGGGTATGTGTCAGCCTGTAAAATCTGATGTTTGTCCCGAAAATGTCTCACTTTGTTCATTTGAAAAGGTGGCAACCCTAATTTTAACAGATTGCAGTGGGGTAATAAAAGGGTGGAAACTCATTAATACTGAAAAAGGAGCTAGAAATAAAACTATAGAGGTGGAAAAGAGATACAAAGTATAGACTGTACTACAAAAAGCTAAAAATCCCTTATACTTCAATACTTGGTGAGTCTTGGATATACAGCACACACCTAATTCATTACTTGATAGCCATTTGCACAAGCTGCTTTTCTTTGAGGCATGGTACTTTCCTGCAGAGAAATGTTTTTACAAAGAGGTGACTTGCTACAGTTCACAGTGACTGAGCATAGATAAAATTTAAATTACAACTTTGAATCTGTTTTGTAATTCCAGTGAAAGTATGCTAGCACATGTACTTTCTTTTTTCCCCTCTATCCTCTAAGAATAAATGTTTACACATTTTGTAGTCTTGGTTTCTACACCTGTAGTAGCAAAATGTAAGGTAACTTGTTGTGGGACATTATGCACTGAGACCAGCTGCTCAATTTTCAGTTTCAGCCTCATCACAGTGAGTAGTAAATGTCATATATTTATATAGGAGGATTTATCTTCTTGAGAGGAACAAATTAATAATTAACTATATACTGCAGTGGTTTAATACACTCCAGTGAATCATGCTAGCTTCAGGCTATATGGCGCCAACTTTTACAAAAAGGATGCAGAGTATACAAGAGATAACAGATTGTACACAGACTTGTGTTAAGAGCTGAATATGTAACTACCCTTACTTGATGCTGGAAGATCAGAAGGCTATGGATTCTATTCCCACCCCAAAATAGCAGCTCAAATTAAGTGGCATTTTAAGTCATAAAATGATTTTACACTCTTCAATGAAGTTGGAGACAGAATGTCTATCAGATGAATAGGTTGCTAGTCCCAGCAAGAAGACAGGACTGATTTTTATAGTTTTATGACAGGGCAGGGAATGCACCTGCACTGAGGATTAGTGTTTCATATGTTTTACTGTACTTTGTTGTGATCATATTTAGTGCACCTTACTGGTTAGCAGCAGCAAGCAGTCAGTAGTGACACACATTTATCTAAAGCAGCTGTTGATCTGCTTACTTCTTAACAAAGGGCCTGAATGTGTTTAAGACCATAAGAGCAGAATTAATGGTGTGTGTGTGTGTGTGTGTGTGTGTGTGTGTGTGTGTGTGTGTGTGTGTGTACTTAAAAGAAATAAACTTGTATTATTAGTAATAGCAGTGTTTATATTTTTCTCATTTGTTGTACTCTTAACATTTTTCCCAGAACAAGAGGTCTGAATGTAATAGTATTTTGGGGGTGTCATTAGCACAACCACTGCAGTTCCATTTTTTTGGCAGTATTGTCTCAGAGTACCTGTATAATTAAGAAAATACATTGCTTGGGCTTACATTAGAATAATCTAAAAAATAAGCAGGCAGTGTACACTTAAATTGTGGTGTTAAATCAGTATCTGTGGTACTTCAGAATCAGTACATGTAAAATGGAATGCCTGGAATATCATTTCTGTTTAGTGGTATTCTAACTTACATTTGCTTAAGCTTTTTGGTTCTGCTCCATATGTGTCTTTTTCTGGAAAATTACATAATTGCTTAAAATATAATGTGCATAGAAATAAGGAAATTATTCTTGAGAATGTCTGGCTATGACAATGGTTACAGTATGATGGTATTTTGGTCAACTATGAGTCTTTATGGAGGTTAGGATATCTATTGGGGCATTTTGTATCGTAAATTGGTAAGCATGTCCAGCATTGATCCCACTGTACTATAGCTCCACCCATTTTGTTGGCCACACCCCTCCCCATTGGCCCCACCCATTCAGCTGTCTCCTGCAGCCCCCCTTTGATTGGAAGTCACCAGCCGCCTCTGGTGTGTGTGTGTGTGTGTGTGTGTGTGTGTGTGTGTGTGTGTGTGTGTGTGTGTGTGTGTGTGTGTGTGTGTGTGTGTGTGTGTGTGTGTGTGTGTGTGTGCGCGCACTACAATGACATTTTGATATCCAGAATGAGTCAGATTATTTTGAGGATGACTACTGACAACACAGGCTTCTTACTTGCAGGATATAATAAAGATCTGTCTGGGTATAAATGCTTAGTGCGACATGATAACTGTCAACAATCATTACCTATACAAGTTATATACAAAATGCTGCAGGCTTGAATACAAACTGAAGTGACTGTACCTGCTCAAGGACAGGCTTAGTCCATACATCTCAGTCTCTTAGATCAAGAAATTTGGATAAAGCTATAAATTATGGGAGAAAGGCAAAGGGCCAAAAATTGTGACAATTTTTAAATATTGATCTTACAAACTTAGAAAGTTGATAGCATAACAGATTTTTCATTAGCATGAGCTTTCTGAAAGCTACAAAGTCTGAAACTCAAATGTCTTTTATTGTTTTCTGACTTCAGTCCTCAATGATTTGCCAGTGATTAGCCAGAAAGCAGCAATTTTATGAGAAACAGACCAAAATATGAGGCAAAAATCTGTACATTCTGCTAAAATCTGGAAAACTGAGAGGTATGGCTTAGTCTTTTTGACCATTATTTGGGGTGACATATGGGGAGAGAACACATAAGAAAGCAATATTCCTTTTTCATTGTGTTGTCTATTGCATATTGTCCTCCAGTTGTGCTTTTTAAATGATGGGTAAGATATGTCATCCAGCATCCCTGGCTGCTTATAAAGCATTTTCAACCTCTTAGTGGGACTGAGCTTTATAACTCTATGTAGATAAGTCTGGCAATATTAGGTGCTCTCTCTCCCCATGATGATTCCATAGCTTATTACAGCAGATTATTCAGAGACTACCTGGATTTCTGTTTGGCTGGACATAACTATGTCAGCTCTGACAAGGTCATGGATATTGTTTCAGCTATATGTAGCAAGGGATGGATTCTACATTAATAAAATAGTGAAATTTTGCCCCAGAGATCTCATAGTTAAGTGATTTATTAAGTTACTTCATGAGGTAAGCTTAAGAATCCTCTCCAACAATTTAAAAGAAGGAACTGACTTCCCTTATTCTCAGTAAACATTCAGTTTGGAAAACTTCCACACTATCATAGCAAACTTTTACATCCAGAATTACAGACAAAAACAAAATAATTAGGGAAAAGGTCCCACATTAAGGACACATTTAAACTAATGATACTATTAATCTGAAACTTCTTAGAAATATAAATTTTCAGCAGATATGGAACAAAATGTTGTGCCACAATTAGATGCATCCCTACAAATTAAGGATAGTTAAGAAGAATGCTCCCTATCTCTAACCTCCCCTTTTTGAGCAAGGTCATTAAGAAAGCCATATAAGCATAGCTGTATTCATATTCTATACCCCTGACTCACTGGACCCCTGTCAGACTGAGTTTAGAGCTAGGCACAGTATTGAGGAAAATTTTAGATTGTTAGTTAATGACCTCCTTAAGGTGACAGACGAATGGTTTTATTTTTTAGTCCTCCTGAATCTCCTGACAGCATTTTAAATAATGGATTAAGGAATTCTGACCAGGTACCTTTGTTCTCATTGAGGCTTGACTTGCACAGTAGTCATTTGGTTTGCCTCATATATCTTTAACTTTACTCATTGTGTAGTTTCCAGCATAAGATCTTGTAAGAGCCACATGCTGACATCTGGGCTTCTTCAGGGCCATCTCCTAGCTCCTCTTTGTATCACACTGCATACCATGACCTAGGCCATGCAAGGAAGATCTGAGGAGCATATATCTAAGCGTACTTTCCAGGAGTACAGAATGATATCCTCCACTGTGTGAACAATGCCTATTGAACCTCAGTCTAGTGAAAACAGAAATAATGCTGTTACAAACCATTCATTAGTATCAGGTACCGCTTCTTTTTCCTTCTCCATCTTATGGAGAGAATAGATTAGGATGTGCATCTCATGTGTGAGATCTGAGTATGATTCCTGACAACACATAGGAGGCAGATGTCAGCTGTTATCTGGATATCCTATTATCATCTTAAGAATACCACCTAGAGAAAGCAAGTAATTGCAACATCAATCCTTGAAGTAGTGACTTAATCTCTCATGCCTTTCTGTTTTGATTATTGTAATGAAGTATATATTGGACGCAGCTGCAGTGGATGGAAACTTCCGTGCCCAAGTCTTGTCCTGCTTACCTAAAGGAGCGGGTCTAATTTTCTTTATCGAAATTTCACAGTCTCAAAAAAGAAAAGTAAAACCTCACTTCTGCGAATGTGCACTACATTGAAAGTGCACTTTCGAGAAAGCCAATTGACCGAATCAGAAAAAAAAAAAAAACTTCTACAGACACTATTTTTCAGGGTGGTAAGCCCCCCTGCATCCCCATATCCCCTACTTAAATACACTAACTCTGAGATTGCACTACAGTGGGGAAAAGGATATATTCCTTATCCCCACTGTAACGTGCTTCAGCAAATCAGCTTTCGCGAAAGTGCATTTCCAATGTAGTGCACTTTCACTTAAGTGGGTTCGACCTTCTGTTTGTCAAGAAAGTGTGTTTTCGACAAACAGAAGGAGACCCAAAGGAGCTGCTCTGCACTAGTCCTTGGTTAAACCTCTGAGGGGCCTGCTGGTTTTCCTATCAATCATTTAGAGATGTCAGGTAGACAACCTTATGCCAACATGCCTCTGGTCTGTGGAATCATCCATGTTCACTTATCTGCACATGCTATACTTAGACATCATTTCATAGGTCCCTAAATATCTTTTTAGAGAAGTTTACTTAAAATCTTGGGCATAAAATATTTTTTTAGATATTACAGTTTGTTTCATTTTTAATATAGTTTTACCACATTTAATTATTAACTAAACTGCAAAAAATTTGTGCTTACTTCCTCTCTAATAGATTAATTTATGTACCTACATTTAGATGCTTTAATAATTAAAAAAAATTGGAGATATAGGGTTACAGGAGTAAAACAAAAATGAAAGCAGTGAGATTTAAATCTGGTTGATCACATAATAATTTAAAATAAGTGTTACAGCTCGTACAGAAATGAAACTATGCTAGTGCATATGCATACACATATACATATGTGTAGGGAATCTCTCTCTCTTTATATTTATATATCTATATCTATATATATATATATATATATATATATATATATATATATATATATATATATATATATATATATATATATATATATATATATATATATATATATATGTATGTATCTATGGGCTCACTACTAAATATTGAAATTCCACAACCCCAAGACTCTGAATACCGACACCCAGAATCTCGAGATTGCGGAATCTCGAAAACAATGAATGGAGATTGCCGTACCATGCAGAATGGGAACTTTGCTGTTCTCTTCACTATAGTGCGATCTCAGAGTTAGTATCTTTAAGTTGCAGGGGCTGTGGGGGAGCCGGGGGGCTTGCCCCCCCTGCATAAATGTTATTGCTGTTGGTTTTGTGTTGTATTTTTTTTTTGAGATTCCGCAATCTAGAGATTCTGGGTGTCTGTTTTCAGAGTCTTGGGATTGTGGAATTTCAATATTTAGTAGTGAACCCATATATATATATATATATATATATATATATATATATATATATATATATATATATATATATATATATATATATATATTGAATGTGTTGAATGTGTGTTTGGTCAACAGCTGAAGGGGTGGTACAAATTAGAGAGCATTGTAATTGTTGAATGTTCAGAATGTAGAATATTCACTTCACTGAAAAGGGTAAGATGCCATTTGGGTAGGGGTGGGAGTGGCTGTGTATGTGTTTAGGGGTTAGGGATATGGTAAGGTTTAGGTAGGTGCATAGGTTTAGTGTGTGTGTGTGTGTGTGTGTGTGTGTGTGTGTGTGTGTGTGTGTGTGTGTGTGTGTGTGTGTGTGTGTGTGTGTTAGTTAGTGTAAGGGTTAGTTAAGGGCATAGCTTTAGTGTAGGGTAACCATATGAAATGTCAGGATCCACTAGAGTGAGTACCGAAATACGGAGACTGAATGACCAAAAAATCAGACATACTAAGTCCAAGATGCCAATTCTCAGAATAACGCCTATTCTCCAGGGTATGGCAATCTTGGAGTTGGTATATAAAGGTTCAGGGATGTGGTGGCTTGCCCTCCTCATAGGGGAGTATAGGGAGGCTTGACTCCACTCCAAAAATAAGTTTTAAGAGGAAGGGTGATTTTCAAGATTCACTCTACTCCTGTGTTTACTTATATTGTTTTTTTTTTTTGGCTTTTTGACTCCAGGCAGTTGAGTGCCAACATTTCAACAGGAGGACTTAGTTTAGGCTAGAGTATGTGTGTTATGGTTAGGGTAAGAGTTAAGTAAGGGGTATAGATTTGCTGTTGGTTTTGTGTTGTATGTTGGTTCTTGTTTGCGTGTTTGAGCCTTTCTTGCATAGTGATAGTGTTACAGGAAGTTTTTATGGTAAAAAATAGGGCTAGAGTTAGAAGCAGGGGAAGAGTTAGGGTTAGAGACAGGGGTAGAGTTAGAGTTAGAGGTTGGGGCAGCATTAGAGTTAGAGGCAGGGCCAAGGTTTGAATTAGCAGCAGAAGTAGGGTTAGAGTTAGAGGCAGGAGCAGGCATAGAGTTAGAAGCAGGGACAGGGTTAGAGTTAGAGGCAGGGACAGTGTTAGAGTTAGAGGAAGGGGATAGGGTTAGAGGTATAGGCAGGGTCAGGGTTAGAGTTAGAGGCAGAGGCAGTGTTGGAGTTAGAAACAGGGGTAGGGTGAGAGTTTGAGGAGGGGCAAGGTTAGAGTTAGAGGCAGGAACAGGGTTAAAGTTAGAGGAGGGGCAGGGTTAGAATTAGAGGCTGTGTTAATGTTAGAGGCAGGGACAGGGTTAATGTTTGAGGCAGGGACAGGGATAGAGTTAGCACACATTAGTAGGGTGGTTCTGCTCCCAAAGAAGTTAATAATAACCAGTATAAGTTATTGTAGAATTTATTAGCAGATGCAAATGGAAAGGGTATAATAAGGAAATGGAAAGTGGAATCTCCACCGTTGTTTGAAGACTTTCTAAACTTAGCTGCTGTTCTGTGCAAAATAGAGAAAGATACAATTAAATTAAGGCAACAAGTAATATTGTTCATTTTGTTGCTGGGGTAAGCTAAAGCTGTTGCTTGAGAAATATAAAATAAAGTGATATTTATGAATGTTTACTTTTTGCATTAACTGCTGTTTGTTGAAAAATAATTCTGTTTACAAATGTTTTATTTCCGTTCTTTGTAAATATTGTATAAATGTTAAACATCAATTAAAAAAAGAAACACTGGCTTTCAGCCAGTAATATCCACCCTGTTGACTAAAAAAATCATTTAAACTGTAAGGCAGTACCAGACACGTTCCCTAGGATTCAATATACTCCATGAACAAGTGCAGGGGGGCTTGTCCAAGTACTGCACGGACATTGAACATGCCCGCTGCACACAGAAAGTGCTGTATGGCACTTTCAAATAGGCTCTGGCATAATATTAGACAATTACTCTAATATTATGCCAGTATTTCAGTGTCCATGGATGGTGAAATAAACACAGCATCAGGAAAGCAATGTTGGGGGTGTGTGACAGGTTCTGTGACACATCCCCTGCATTGTAAAAGTGCCATATGACACCTCCGCAACCTGCTAAAGCAGGAAATGTGTGCAAATGCACAAATAGTGGGGGATAAATCCCTCAAAAGGGACACAACATACATATTGTCCCACAAACTTAGAAAGTTGATAGAAAACAGGTCATGCATTAGCATGAATTACCGAAGGATAGAAGTCTGAAATCAAATGTATGCCAATATTTCCTGACAGCAGTCCATGTGGACAAAGGCACAAATAATGGGGGAAAAACAATAAAATAGGGACACTTCTGAAAAATTGCCCTCACACACTTGGAAAATTGATAGAAAACAGGATTTGTATTAGCAGGAGTCTCTGAAGGACAGAAGCCTGAAAGCCAAATGTATGCCATTATTTCCCAATAGCAGTCCTCAATGACTTGTCAGAACTCCACAATACTCACTTAAATAACATAATATAATAATATTAGTATAATCTTTTTTTTCTAGGCTAAAGAATGTTTAAGTGTAGCTAAGCAGGTGTGCGCGTTATGGCCTTCTGCTTACCATAGCTCAAACAGCTAATAAGAGATAAATGCAAATATAGAGATGAAAATTCCAAGCCAAAATAGTGTAGTGGTTAGAGTCCTGGATTTATATTCAGGTGCTCATGGTTCGAGTACCAAAATAGGCAAGTTATTTTTCTATGGGAAAGTAGTGTTAAAATTATTTTTGTAAACTTAAATTATGTAGCAACTGTTTTTTGTCACCCAAGGTAGTGTAGCTGGTGTACAATGTAAGTGTGAGTGCATATAACATGTGAAACCACCCATGTACACATAAGTGCCCCATACAGTATATTCCCACCCCTTGCCAATGTAAGGAAAGCACATAGAGGGATGTCATGTAAAGTATATGATATACACTTAATAAATGAAATCAGTCCTCTGATATATTTAAAAAATTAAAAGTGAGCAATGGTTAGCAATGCTCAGCTATGCTTAGCAAGTGTAACCATTGCTAAGATGTGATTGCTAAGCAGCAGGTAGCTCAGCTAAGTAATTTTGCACACAGTTAAACATTGCTCAACAACTTCTCCTTTAAGCAGTGTTAAAAGTGGCTCAGTGGGTTTGCACACTGCTTAGAGGTGCTTAACCTTTTCAAAATGGTCCAATGGCAGCAAAGGGTGGGAATATCACACTATTTAAATGGTGCAGGAGGGAATACAGCCATAATATGTTATAATCCATCTGTGCAGCTACAATGGCTGGCATTGGAGAGGGAGTGTGCTTTTGGGCTCTATGCTGGAGCATTCGGGAGTCCAGGGTCATGGCTGGACTCCTTGCTGAAAAACATGAGGAGAGACTTCTGCAGGGCCAGTACCAGGGTTCCCAATACAAAGCGGAGACCTGGGACTGTCTCGTACATGAACTGACCAGTGCTACTGGTATCCCTTGGTCTGGTGAGCAGGTACAGTGCCACTATGCCATCCTAAAATGTAGGAAGGGGGCACTCTTGGACCAGTGGATCCAAGATGGATGGGCCCAGAATGCTCCAGTAGTGTGTAAGTATCACTATCAAGTAGTTTGTAGCAAGCCTGAGAATGTGATAGACAGATATGCATAATGTGTGTTTTTCTCCCCTACAGCTGCAGCAGAGAGGGCTAGTAACATGGAAGCCCATGGTGACAGACTGCTAAGACTGCACTGACATGCTATTGAGTACAAATCCATTTTGCAGTATGTGGTTAAAATAGCTAAGAAGGAGTACATGCTTACTGTTAGTAGGTATACTGTTACTGCGTGAAATGAATAAATAAAAAAGTATGACTGATGAATATTGAAGTCCAATAAAGACCTTTAAAAAACCTGTTGTGTTTATTCTGGTATGTTGTTGTAGACATATAGAATATATACAGGTTCTTCACAGCAAATATGACTGTGACAGCATACATTAAATGAAGTGCATCTGTGAACAAGCTGTTAGGAGAAACCATAGATGGTGTAGCTGTAACATGAGATATAAATGAAATGTGAAATATATACTACACTATGCTCTGAACCCTGAATAGTAATAAGTCAAGTCTGAAAGTGTGTTCCGTCCAGCATTGCCTTGTGTTAACCTTTGCTTTCCAGGTTGTAGTAATCCAAATGAGTAATGCACAGTACAATAACTATCTGTCATGCATGCATCACAGAATTACAAGTTTAGACTGTCTAACCAAGAGACTATTAGGCAGAAACCATTGAAAAAAGAAACAGCAGTTCCCCAGTAGCTCAGTGTGGTGAGAAATAGCTTAGTTGTTACTTCTGCACACCCAGACATGGTTCGAATCCAAGGAGTAGTAGTAAGATATGTGCATATCTACACACAAGGAATCTGGAATAAATGTACAAACAGTCAGGTATTGTTAACAGATATTTTCCCCACAGGTTTTACAGGTAAGGTAATGTTGCCAGTAGCTGTATGAAGGGTATACTAATAAACTGTGTACAACTGTTCAATTGTCCCACCACATGCCTGCAAATGACAGCAGGTTAGGTACATACAATATGCACTCTTCATGAGTCATACCTCTCATCTGTACAGATATTCACTGAATGTCCAGATATTTGTCTCAGATTTGTGGTCAGTTTTACATAAAGTAGTGGTGTCGTGGCAAGCCATTATAGACTGAAGTTAGAATATAATGATAGACATACAAGTGCCAGATGTCATATCCATTAGACAAGCTATGCAAATGCAATACAAGTCATTTTATCAACTTTCTAAGTTTGTAAGAGCAATATCTAAAAATTGTCCATATCTATAGGCCTTTGTCCCACTTGTATGTATGGTTTTGTCCAGATCTCATGCTCTAAGAGGTTGAGAGGTATGTTTCCGATACATGTCTCTCAAGTGTCACACTGTCATGGCTAGTGGTCACTGCTGCAAATAATCCTGGACACAGCTAGGAACCCAGTTGACCTATGCCTCTAGCACACTCACATAACAGCAGTTCAGGGTACCCCTCCTGTGCCTGATATGTAACCCTGACATGTATGAGTCCCCTCTAGTCATGTACCCAGAGTTGTCACGGTTTGCCTCATACCATTTCAGACTTACAGTTTAATAGGTATAATAAGAAATCCAAACCAATGCATAGCTAGACAAAATGATCCTTTAATGACACATAAAAAAACAACATGCACAAAGTACCTCAGACTGAGCGCTTTCGTCTGCTAACAGTCAGGCATCATCAGAGTCATATCTGTGTAGTTCAAAATGCATTTAAATGAAAAACCAAATACTGACATCAGATCCTGCTAGTTTAACATGTAAAAAAGACTTGAGTATTTAAATCCTTAGCATAGAAACATTTTTTTATAAAAATGTTAACTGTTAAAATACACATAAAAATAGTTTGAATAAGGTAAAATTAGCTACTGTGTTTATACACAAACATTATGCCCTAAAACCACAATTGTTAGTACTGAGACAATTGTGAATTAAAATTCATTTTTCAGCTGATGTTGAAATATATAGCATGTATCCTATACACATTTCAAAAATATTTCTTATGTCTTTTAAATATTTGCAAACACTTTAAGCATCCTAAAATACACTTATACTTATACACACATTATACACATGTAGCCAGGTATACCTTGAGCCCAAAGTGGTTTATAGCAGAGGCAGGAACATCAAAGAGATTTTAGAAAAGGACACTGGTGTGACTAACAATCTGTTAGTATCCAAGATGCACAAGTGTGGTAGCTGTTCAACATGCAGGTTCATCAATGACGGATTGTATGTTCAGGTAGATTCTTACGATAAGAATTTGAGATGTTCAGGGCACTGCAACTGTAACACGAAGTTAGTGGTATACCTGGCTACATACGCCTCATGCCCCGCATTTTATGTGGGGAAGATGGTTAGGAGGTTGCATGTGAGAATTATGGAGCACAATATAGACATTAGAAATGCAAAAACAACTAGTGCTTTATAAACACATAGTCTAGTTTGTGCTAATTTCAAAAAGTTTATTTTCTTTGTAATAGATAGAGTATACATTGATGCTAGGGAAGGTGACCAGGATTTGTGTCTGCAGGTGAAAATAATGTAATGGCAACTAAGGTTAAATGGCAAGGTTAGACCGGGCATTAATGAGTCCATTTCCATGGCTAGGGTATTAAAAATGAGGGCCCAATGTGTATTAGTGTGTATAAGTATGTGTGTGTTTTAGGATCCTTAAAGTGTTTGCAAAATATTTGAAAGATATCAAGAAATATTTTTGAAATGTGTATATGATACGTGCTATATATTTCAACATCAGCTGAAAATTTTAATTAACAAGTGTCTCAGTAGTAAGAATTGTGTTTTTTTAGGGCATTATGTTTATGTTTAAACATAGTAGCTAATTTTACCTTATTCAAACAATTTTTATGTGTATTTTAACAGTTAGCATTTTTATAAAAAAAAATTCTATGCTACGGATTTAAATAC